>NW_027187289.1:3652215-3703265 GCF_028583685.1 Petaurus breviceps papuanus
CCCCCTCTCTCCCTCTCTCTCCCTCTCTCTCCCTCTCCCCCCCCTCTCTGATACACACACACACACACACACATACACACACATCTTTGACTCTTTGAATCTTGTTGAATGATGAGGGCTTGCCCTTTCTACCCAACTTTATTTTAAAAGGCCTATGAAGAGTTGTAAAAGAAGTTATTTGAGAGAGTGGGGTGGCTTTTAGCATAGTCTCCAGATAGCATTTTAAATGAGTGAGTTGCTTTATGGGCTTAATAAATGTTTGTCGAATTATTTTGTCGTTGAGTTAAATCCTGAATCAAACTGCCTTGGCTTTCCCCCCCCCTCAACAATGGTGTGGTTACTGTTCAGAAGGAAACAATTACCTATCTCTAAGGTCTCTCTAAAAGAGAGATTTCAAAATATAAATAGAATCTAGAGACATGAAAATAATATGATGCTCCTCAATAACAAGCTTTTAAGATGCACTTGGAAATCCTGAAACTAGCTGTACGAATAGCCAGATGTGTAACAGGATCATTGTTTATAGTGTTTAAGTGGCAGTTTCTCTGGCCTGAGATCTTCAAAAATCTTACCATCTAATGTGTACCCTTAGGGAAAGCCTTTTGGGAGGATTTCGGTATAAGAACATGGTGCAAAATCGAATTCTTGTCTCTCCCAAACACAAATCAGTATGGCTCGTCTGCCATTCCAGCATCTTGGCAGCACCTAGGTGTTTAATTTGGTATTCGAAAGCTGCCTAAATGTTGCCATCTCCCACAGCTGTTGCACACAAAGCTGTCAATGGCCACTGGCAGAAATTCTAGGAAAAAGAATCCTCCTGGATGTTGGCCTCACCACCAGCACTCTCATTCTCCATCTCCCTAGCTTGAAGGAGGCTGTTTTGACTTGAATTATAGAGGTGCTAGTGGACCACCTGCTGCATGAGGGTAGATGTGCCAATATGGGCTCCTTTGCTTGTAGCCCAGTGTTATTTCAGATCTGTTATACCCATGGGCTGTGTGGAGGGTGGAAAAGTTCCCTACCTCAGATTGGATATTTGTTTGGGCTCTGGCTCTCACCATGTATGTGCTACTCCAGGCAGGCTTAACTATGTTCTTCCTCCCTCTGGCTATGATGATAGAGAGGTTGGACTTTAAGGCGAACCCCCTGGGAACACTGGAAAGAAAGTTTCGTCTCCTGTCTCAGAAAATGGTTCTGTGATCTTCTAGCTTTTTTCTGAGCCTCCTTCACTCCAACCATGTGAAGACCCTGTTCTCTTATCTCTGTGGCTCCTAGAATACTTGAAAGTCTATTTACATCTTGACATACAAATGGTGAGGAAACTCTCAAGAATTTTACAGGTAGAAACAACTAAATTACCTTTGGAGGAGAAGTAAAATGACACCAACAATGGCCTCAATCTTGCCATTTGCTTTATTTTATTTATTTATTTTTGCTTTTGGGAGGGCAATTGGGGTTAAGTGACTTGCCCAAAGTCACACAGCTAGTGTGTCAAGTGTCTGAGGCCAGATTTGAACTCAGTTCCTCCTGATTCCACAGACGGGGCCACCTAGCCACCCCTTACCATTTGCTTTAAATCAAGATTCTTACCCTGGGGCGGCCAGGTAGCACAGCAAGCAAGAGCACCGGCTCCAGTGTTGAGAAGACCTGGAGATCGAATCCCGGGCTCAGACACTTAGCACCCACCCAGAAACACCTGGCCGTGTAACCTTGAGCAAGTTACTTAACCCCGATTGCTTAAAAAAAAAAAAAAAAAGATTCTTACCCTGGAATCCATATATTTTCGGTCATCCCTAAACTTTAATGGGGAAAAAATTGCATCTTTATTTTCACTAACCTCTAACTGAAATTTAGCACTTTTTAAAATTATGAATATCAGCAAAACAACAACAGCAACCAAAAATGATAATGTGTTAGTATTAGGTTTCACCAGATTGCTAGTGGTGTCCAGGACATGAAAAAGATTAAGAGCCCTTGGTTTTGGGGTGGCTAGGTGACTCAGTGAATACAGCACCAGCCCTGGAGTCAGGAGGACCTGAATTCAAATCCAGCCTCAGACACTTAACACTTAGTAGCTGAGTGACTTGGGCAAGTCACTTAACCCCAATTTTCCCTCCAAAAAAAAAAGAACCCTTGGTTTCAATGAAGTGATCTTGGTGAGATGATGATGGAATGAGGTTTGGAAGAGTTATGACCTGCAGCAGTAAAAGACTTGCCTGTACCAGTAAGATAGTGGATCCCTTGAATTAAGTATCCAAGCCTGTATAGCCAAGTCAGGAAATATAGTATTCAAGATATAGTAATGATTGAATACACAATCCATGCTTCCAGTCCTAACTTCCTGCCACTGTTTAGAAAGGGTCAGTATAGCATCACCATCACCACCCATCATATCAAAGGATCCTGAAAAATAGAGAAAACAACGAAATCGTTCTTATGACTAGCAAATTTTCATCCCTTCCTCCCTGAATCCTAATGTCTCAGAGGCATTATATCCAGGAGTAAAAAGCTCCCTCTCCTGTTATCTCCTCCCATTCTTCTATCCCTATCCAACTCAATGTCACCCTTCCCCAGGTGCTTTCTTCCTCTGATCTATGCCCTTTGCAATGGGCTCTCTGAAAGCTTCCCTCAGTTCTTAACAAACTTCCCTTCATCTTCAGTCTCTTCTTTTCATACTTTACATCCTTTTGTACTTATGGAAAACTGGCTACTTCCAGAACACTCCTGGCCACCCTTTCCAGTGCTGCTTACTCCTTCTCATGTCCCCTAACACGGAGGACCAAGAGGAGCTGAAATACTCCTTGCCCCCCACTGCCACTTCCAGACCTTTCCTCTGCCACCATCACTCAGCAACCTCTCCTCTTTTGAAGTTCATTCCAGCTATAGTTCTAAGGATCTGTTGCTATCATCTTCTGACCTTCACGTTTTTCTCTCCCTTATGGCTCTTTCTAACACAATTTTTTCAGTACATATGTTGATGTCCCATTAAGTATCTACTAAATTCCCACTACCTACAACTTTAGTCTACCCCTTCCACTCAAAGCAATGGGACATACCTTAGAACCTCATCATCATCCATAACTGCCACCTGAATGATTTGGGGCTCAGAAATTCTCTTCTCTTGTCATAATGCCCCTTTCTTCCATTTCTCCCTCTTTCTCAGCTCTTTATCCTCCCTCAGGCCTTTTATCCCCATTTCCCCAGTCTATCACTGCTGTTCTGACCTCACTTTCCTTTCTTTCCATTACTGACTATACACTCTATACATCTCTCTTGTCCTATCCATCTTCTCTTCTTGAATTGCTCAGCTGCACTCTTGGAAGATGTAACCCCACCATAACAAGTGAGTTCACTATTAATTTATGTTATTTCAAATGGGTCCTCACTCTCACTGTGTAAAACTTGTATTCTGGGGGTGGCTAGGTGGCGCAGTGAATAGAGCACCAGCCCTGGAATCAGGAGGACCTGAGTTCAAATCCGGCCTCAGACACTTAACACACTTCCTAGCCGTGTGACTTCAGGTAAGTCATTTAACCCCAATTAAGCCCTCCAAAAAAAAAAGGAAAAAAAAAACCAAAAACTTATATTCTTCCGAGACTTATACTCTATCCCACTCACCTTGATGGCTGTTCCAAACCCCAAATCCTCTGATCTTATTGTTCCCCCTTCTACCTACTAACTTCTCAAACTTTTGCAATCTGGCTTTCTGCCCCACAGTTTGACTGTAAATGCTTCCTCTGAGGTTACCAATGATCTCTTAACTGCTCGGTCTGGTGGCCTCTTTTTCTTTCTTTCTTTCATCATTTTTTCTTTCTTTCTTCATCCTCCTCAAAATCTTAAATGACAGCTTTTGATATATTGTGACTACCACCTCCTCATCAACGTTCTCTCCTCCCTTGATTTCCATGACAACATTTTCCTAGTTTTCCTGTTTGTCTGCTCCTTCTCAGACTCATTTGCTGGATCATCTCCTGTTTACTTATCTTAGGTATTTCCCAAAATTCTTCCCTTCTGTATCTACTCTCTTCATTGAGATTTTCTTAGCTCGTTGTTCAAATATACTCTATACAAATGACTCCTAGATCCACCAATCAACAAACATTTATTGAGAACCTATTCCATGCCAAATGCTGCTAGGCATTGGAAATACAAAAAAATGAAACATTTCCTTCCTTCAAGAAGTTAATATTTCATGAAGGGATACAAAATTAACTCATACAAGTATTTAAAAATAAATACAATTTAATTTGATAGGGAGGAAGGACTAACTTTTGGAAGATCAAGAGAGGTGTCATTTGAGCTGAATTTTGAAGGGAAGTTAGATTCTAAGAGGTAGAGATGAAGGGAGAGTACATTTCAAGGATAAAGACAGTCTATATGAAAGCAAAGAGACAGGAATTGTAATATTGTATATGAGAAATAGCAAGAAAGCCACTTTGCCTAGAATATAGAACAGATGAATATGTGGATAGAAGATGAAAAGGAATAATGTCAAAATAAGACTGGAAAGGCAGATTGGAGCTGAATTGTGAAGGACTTTAAATGGCAAACAGGGAAGTTTGTATTTGATGCTAAAGGTAGTAGGGAGCCACTGGAGTTTACTGAGCAAAGGAGTTATGAGTCAACTATATCATTTTGTTCCTGATAGATAAGTGGTCAAAGATCATAAACAAACAATCCTTAAAATAATTCCAAAATATTAACAACAATATGATATGGTTCAGAATCATAAGAAGTAAAAGAAATGTAAATTAAAATAACTCTGAAGTTTCAAATTACATCCAAAAGACAATGAACAAACTTGACAAAAGTCATTTGAATGTCAATGTTATCAGGAGTTGTTGACAAGTCAAGGTTATGAAAAAGTCAGTGTTTGAGGAGTTATTGAGTTATTACAGACACAGTTTTGCATTACTGGTGAAGCTATGAATTGATATGACCATTCTGGAAAACAATTTGTAATTATATAAATGAAATTATTAAAATGTCCCTACCCTTGATCTAGAGATTTCACTACTAGGCTAGAGGTCATTGACAAAAATAAACCCTCAATAATCACCAAAACATTTATAACAATACTTTTGTAGTAGCAAAAAGTAGAAATAAAGTGGAGAGATCCATTGATTTGGGAATGGCTAAACAAATTGTAGTGCATTAATCTAACGGAATATTACTATGCTGTAAGAAATAACTAATATGATAGATGTGAAGAAGAATGAAAAGATGTATATGAACTGATGCAAAGTGAGGTAAGCAGAGCCAGGAAAACAAAATACACAATTACTGCAACAATGGAAAGAATTACAACCACAAGAAAATGGAAAAGTAGAAAATGAATGTCACTACATTACAAAGAACAAATACAGTTTCTGAGACGAAATACAAGAAGATGCTTCCTCCTACTCTTTTATAGAGGTAAAGAAAGCCACAGATGTAGGATATTGCATATGTTGTCAGATTTTTTTCTTATACATTCTTATACAACATGATTATTTATGTTGGTTTTCCCCCTTTCCCCCCTTTTTTCTTAAAAAAACAACAACAAACTTTAGCATATAGGATAGGCTTCTGGGTGTGGGGAGGCAGAAAGATGGGGGAATTTAGGTGATATAAAAATGAATATATCAACAAAAATGCAGTTGTAAAAAAAATCAAGTTAAAAAAAGAAATAATGAATATGGTCAAAAAAAAGAATGCTGCTAAATTATGAAGAATAAAGCTGACTCCAGTGGAGAGATATAGTGGGAAACATAGGCAATACAAAACCAAAATCTATCAATTAAAAATTTATCAAAATTTAAAGAATTATTACTTTGGAAGCATTGTAAAGATGGATTGGGGAGGGTAGAGGATTCCAGCAGGAAAATCAATTTAGAGCTATTGCAATAATCCAGGTGAAACCATATATCCAACCCTCATTTGTCTTCCAAATTTCAGTCACATATCAAATGCTTGCAGAACATCTGCATCTCAAATTCAAAACTCATGTTCTGTCTTCCTAAATCTGCCCCTCCTCCAAATTTCTCTCCCTCTGTTGATTTGCATGGCCATTTTCCCAGTCATCCAAGTTTCATAGCTTCAGAATCATCTTTGACTCTTCCCCCTCTTTTTATTTCACCCACCACATATAATAGCCAAGACTTAATTGATTCCACCTCCTTTCTTGCACCTGTTCCCTTCTTTCTATTAACATGACCTCTACTCTATTCTAGGTCCTCATCATATTTTGCCTGGAGAAGGCACTCTTTTCTCTCATCTGTTCTCCAAGAAACTGCCAAAATAATCTTCCTTAAGGCTTAGGTTTGACCACATTGCTCCCTAGCTCAAAAAAGTTGGTGAATACAAATTACCTCTGGAATAAAATACAAACTCTTTAGCTTGGAGTTTAAAGCTCTCCAGAACATGAGAGATAACAATCTTTCCAATTTTATTTCATACTACTCTTTACAAATTCCATATTCCAGCCACACTGGACTACCAACTATTCTTCAAACTCAATACTACATCCTTCACTTACTTCTATTCTCACAAGCCCTATATCCAACTTGCATTTCCACCCTCAGAATTTCCCTCTAGGCTCAGCTCTGGTGTTCTCTTCTTCCATTATTCCTTCCCTAGTTCCATCTTAACTCCCTCCCCCTCCCTCTTCAACTTCTCTGCATATTTATTTGTGTACATGTAATATCCCTCTCATAGAATTTCATCTCCCTGAGGGCAAGGACTGATTCATTTCTGTCTTTGTCTTCGCACTGTACCTTGAATATAGAAGGCACTTTATGAATGTTTGTTGAATTGGGCACATTGGGGGAAGCACTTTAACCATTTTTCCCATAAGCAGTACCTTTTTTCTTTACTTCTTTACATTCTCTAATTAGTCATCTTCTCCCTCGGTCTTTCTTTCCCTTCCCCACTCCACCATCATCCCTTCATTAGCAAATAACAGAGCCAGACTCGCTCTGGTCTCCTAACTCCTAAATGCAGTATTCTTTTCCAATACCCTTCTGATACTACATGTTGCCTCCTAATTGTTAAATAGGAGGGAAAAGTTTAAATTGTTTACAAATTCCTGAAGAAATAAACAGGTTCTACTATTGGCCCCTGTCCACTTCTCTAGCACTACCACAGTTGCTGAAATGAAGAAACAAAAGATGTATTCATTTTAGGCCTAATGAATTGTGAAACAATGAAGTATGAGAATAAGCATAATAGAAAGGAAAGGTATAGCAGAAATAAGGTACAAGATTGGAGTCATGATAGAGCCAAGGGCAAATTCTAGGAAGTCTTGTAAAGGAAAAAAAGGAGCAGAGAGTTGGCAAAGAGAAGGAGGAGGAGGTTTTCTTGGGAATGAAGCCAAAGATTAGGGTATGAGATCCAGAAAAATCTTACAAGTCTACAAGAATAAGAGCCCACTAACAAAAAGAAAAATACAATTCTCAGATCTCCCTCCCCACCAAAAAAAATAAATAGAGATATACTACAAAGGAAAGCTGATTCTTATCTTTTGGATATGGGCCCAGTGATGTAAGCCCAAGGCAGGGATGTGTTATTAGTGAAAAGAACATTGGGAAACCAGAACACTGAAGCTGTTTGTCATGGCCAACAAAGCACCTCAAAAGTCATACATGGAAGAAGACAATATATTTTAGGGATGTGAAATCAGCAGAAACCTCATTACCAAAAATTGCGAGAGGGAAAATAAAAAAGACATCTTGCTGTCTGACAGTTCACAAGTAAAGCATATACAATGCCTATTACTTTAAAAGACACTAGATTACAAGATATGCTAGGTTTCTTTTCAGGCTATTCATTTATTGTGGGCCTATTTCTATTTTCTCATAAAATCTATTTAGGAAAGATGATCTTTCATTGTGGACATTTTATGCATCGGATAGAACCATTCACCTGAGGACAAGCTGATTTCTGATTTGCAAAATCTGAAATATAGTCCCCTTGGCTCTAACACTCATTATTTATCTGTGAGCTAGCCAATATTAATTAAATATTTTATTTTTTTTAAAGAATTGGGGTTAAGTAACTTGCTCAAGGTTACATGGCCAGTTATTTTGTGTGGGTGCCAAGTATCTGAGGCCAGAACAGATCCTGGGTCTCCTGACGCTGGGGCCGGCGCTCTTATTCATTGCACCACCTGGCAGCCCCCTTAAATTATTTTAATCATTGTATATATTATCTTCTTTTTTTTTGCTTTTTTTTGGAGGGGCAATTGGGGTTGTGACTTGCCCAAGGTCACATGGATAGTTTCTGTGTTAAATGTCTGAGGCCAGATTTGAACTCAGGCCTTCCTGACTCCAGGGCTGGTGCTCTACTCACTGTGCCACCTGGCCACCCCAAATATTTTCTTTATTAGACTTTTTGGATTCCTTCATATATATGGAGATTAATTACTACAAGAGCTACTAGTCTCATTTCCCCCAAAGGACTTAACTACTATATCATATAGAAGGAAGTTTCATTATATTTTATACTTGAAGGACATTTTATTTCTCAAAGACCGAATGGAGTCAACACTTTATATTTAAGATTATTCTTGTCTAAGGTCTGCCAGACCCATTCTATAGACCATAAATTCTCAGCCTCCCCATCTGTGTGATGGTGATAAAATAATAACCACCACTAATCTATAGTTCAGGAGACTTGTGCAAAAGAAGTGGTTTTTCTGGTTCTTTGAGACCCTTTCATCATCATGAATGCTCAAAGGAAGCATTTCTGGCATTGATCAGCTAACAAGCAGGGTACTTTTGTGGGGGAGGGAGATTATGTCTTAAAAATCACTAATGTTGATGATTTTTCTTTCTTCTGGGTGTTTCTAAAGTGAAACAACATGGAACCTTTCTTATGATTACTGAATGTAGAATTTCTTCAGCAAGCCAACTAAATTCCCAAAGAAATCTCCAAAAACAGGATGGTGTCATGCTCAACTCATAGGAAAGGATGGTTCCTGCTATCTGAAGCATGATACAAGAGCACCCCATTTTTAGTCAGAGCACCTGGGCTCTATCATTTACTACCTGTGTTTCCTTGGACGGCTTGCTTTGCAACTCTAGGCCTTGGTCTGCTAATCTATATAACTGGAAGGCTGGACTCAGGGACCTCTAGGGCCTTTACCATCTTTGTTCTGAAGAGTTCCAGTAAAATGGTTCCTGGTCTCTCTCCACAGAAAGTATCATGGCAATTCTTAGGGTGAAGACAGGCACAGAAAAAAAGCTAAGCTGCTTCACTGAACCCTAAACTGAGAGTTATAAAGACTGTAAGGTTTTATTAACAGAACATCAAGGACCTTCTTGAGAAGAGCATAAACAGTGTTCGTTGATCATACAGAAATTGCCAGGGAGTCTCAGTGGCTCAGTGAATAGAACACCGGTCCTGGAATCAGGAGGACCGGAATTCAAATCCTACCTCAGACACTTAACACTAACCGTGTGACCTTGGGCAAGTCACTTAACCCCAATTGTCCTGACCTCCCCCTTCCAAAAAATAAGAAATTGCTATCTCTGGCAAGGCTACTAAAAATAAACAATTGAATAACACATACATATGCATCCTCAGCATTATATGGATCCATGCATTTATTTTCTGTACTGAAGGAAATAAACAGGGGCAGCTAGATGGCTCAGTGGATAGAGTGTTGGGCCTGGAGTCAGATAAGTATTAGCTATGTGACCCTGGGCAAGTCACTTAACCTCTGTTTGCCTTAATCCACTGGAGAAGGCAATGGCAAACCACTCCAGTATCTTTGCCAAGAAAACTCCATGGACAATATGGTCCACAAGGTGATAAAGAGTCTGATACAACTAAATGACTCAACAACAAAGAAATAAACACAGACTTCTTTCTGTTTTGTTGTATGTCCAACAAAACAGGAAAACCATTGGCCTGTCAGAAACGAACAAAGTAACCAAGAATTGCAACTTAAGAAAGTCAACTATAGGTAAAGTTTCTATTTCCAGGAAATGTGAGATAAACCATTTCATAAACAAATGTACTAGGTCACAAGTGTGAGACTGAGGCATCAGATCCAAAAGGTTCCTATGGACCTCTGTGTAATCAGATCTCAATTAACCAAAACCCGACTACCAGAAAGAAACATTGGATACAAAACTTGACCTTGGAGTCAATATAAACTAGAATCTAGCCCTGACACTAATACACCCTGGCTGTGTGACTCTGGGCAAGCACATAATCATTCAATATACCAGGCAGCTCACTGAGTGGCATGACAGTTGGTGAACTGCATTGGTTTCTCATGAGGAACTCCATAAAACAATGTAATCAAAGGTATAAGGTTAAAAAAAATTGTCAGAAATCCAATAGAAGTAGAATTTTTCTTTTTTTCCCCTTTCAAACTCATTTTTGTTTCACATATTGGGAATCTAACCATCAAGTCAACAAGCAGTTATTAAGGACCTACTATGTGCCAAGTGGGCTGCTAGGTGGTGCAGTGGATAGAGTGCCCAAACTGGACAGGAAGACTCATCTTCCTCACTTAAAATCTGCCCTCAGACACTTACTAGCTGTGTGACCCTGGCCAAGTTGCTTAACCCTGTTTGCTTCAGTTTCCTCATTTGTAAAAATGAGCTGGAGAAGGAAATGGTAAACTATTCCATTATCCTTGACAAGAAAACCCCAAACGGAGTCACAAAGAGTTGAACATGACTGAACAAAAGGTAGCCAGGAAAGCCTGAAGGTGAAAGTGAGGAAGAACACCATTCCAGGAATGAGGGACAGGCAGTGAAAACCCTTGAAGTCGAGCCAGCATTATTACTGGATTGCAGAATATGTGGGGGTTGGGGGTAGGAATGGGGTTTTGTACATCCCCAGATCCTTTGTCCTTATTTTCAAAGAAGGCCAAAATGACGTTACTATGTTGGGGTCAAGGCACATTGTGCCTGACCTGTGGTCTCCACATCACCTAAGATGGAAGCATCTATGTAAGAGATGGCATAGATCTGCTTCTGGGTGAAGGCATATTGAACTCCTCTATCACATAGGTAGAAGCAACCTCTTTTCATTGACTGAATAGCCAGAACAGGCTGTGTCTTTTAAAACTACCAGACTGGAATAGTCTCTCTCTTTGCTGTATCATTCAGGGGATGAATGTCCTGTTCACCCACAACAGAGGCACCATGAACTAAGTGGGAAGAAGGGCTCTCTCTGTCCCTCCCACACCCTCTTTTAGGTCCTGTGGCCCTGGGAAATGGGCTTGAGGTTTAGGACTGTTGTTTACCCTTTTCAGTTTTAGGTGTAGGCAGTGGAAACTGTGGACTCCAGAGCTGGAGCCATGGCAACCTTGGAGACCGTATTACAGGCCAGATGTTGCTGGCAGCTGAGCAGGGAAGCCCTGAAATGCCAGGGTGCTGGGACTCAAGCCAAAAGACTTTGGATTTGGAACTTGGTAGCACTTTGCTATATAGGAATTTAGTTAATCAATGAATCTTATCCCCATCCTCTCCCAAGGGACTAAGGTGATATCAGGGAAAATGATGCCACCCAGGTATTGGGTAGTATGTTTGTATACTTGTTCTTGCTAAAGCTTTGGAGTAAATATTCTTTTATAAAAGCTAATCTGACTGGTAAGTGGTCCAATGGAACTGGGGTATAGGAGACTCTTAAAATTAGGAGAAGTTTACTGGTGGTAGCTTGAACCAGTGGCAGAAAGATTGAACAGCCTTCAGGTCTCTTTAAGGATAGACCCTGAAAGAGGGGTGAAATGAAACCTAGCTGGCCTTTAGGGGCAAAAGTAGTCACCATCAACATTTATATTTGATCCTAGAGGTAATAGGCAACCACAGAAGTTTATTGAATAGGGACCTGCTTTTTAGTTAACAGAAGAAGATACAGACATGATTTTTGTTTTCCTTCATGATAAATGGACTTTTTAAAAAACCTTAGTGGCAACCTCATGTGTGAAAAGTTCCCAAGTTCCAGAGTAGGGCATCAGCTGAGTAAAGAGGGAGGTTTCTGAAATAGCATAATTTTTGGTGAAGGAGATGATCATTGTATAATAAGGCCACTCCCGGACTGATCAGGAGATCAAACCTTGTGAAATGTTTACTAGTGCAGGTCTGAGGTTAATGAAAAATATCTTTTGAACAATTCCATCAGTGCGGTTAGGTAACACAGCGAGTAGAGTGCTGGCCCTGGAGTCAGGAGGACCTGAGTTCTGATCCAGCCTCAGACACTTAACACACACAAACAAAAAACCTAGCTGTGTTACCTTGGGCAAGTTACTTAAACTCAATTGCCCTCCAAAAAAGAAAAAAAGAAAAAATCAATTCCACAATGTTGTCTTTACTTTTGAGGAAATATAATGAATATAACGGGCCATTTGAGATGTTTTTACATTTTGTGTATTTGTTAATGCATGCCTCTGAGTTTTTAAATTTTTATACAGTCTAACATTAAGAAACTGCTGCTTGGCCCACCAGGAATGATACTTCATTTTTTCAAAGTGTACCTTTTTAACCTCCCCTGTTCAGGAAACCTTAATCCAAGCTTCAAATAATTTGTCGATGGGGTGTTGAGATGAAGGTTTAATGAAGTGGAGTGAGAAAAAGAGTCCAGGTTTCTCCAGGAATGAACCCAGTTCAGACTACTTCTATCAGACCAGGAAGAAGAGGCCCCTTAGTGTAAAAAGGAGTGGATGAAGTATCATTCCTACTCGCTGTGGTACCTAACCGCACCGATGGAATTGTTCAAAAGATATTTTTCATTAATTAATTAATTAAGACTCTTTTTCTCACTCCACTTCATTAAACCTTCATCTCAACACCCCATCGACAAATTATTTGAAGCTTGGATTAAGGTTTCCTGAACAGGGGAGGTTAAAAAGGTACACTTTGAAAAATATGATCAAGTGTAATCCAGGTACAGTATTTATTTCACTCGCACAAAAAAAATGCTTACAGGGGAGGGGGGGGGGAACCCAGGACATTCTCAGATGTACCCATTGGCAGTAAGATTTAAACTAAGCAAGTTATATTTGGCTAGAATGTTGATAACTTATAACCATCTAACCATAAGGCAGTTTGTAGGATTGTTGACTAGACATTTTACATTTCACCTTGGCTTTGTACTGTTCAAACTGTTGGTACATGTTTGCTGCTAAAAAGCCCATCTTGTGCCAATATTCTTGGTAGTGGTTATTATTTTCAACTCCATTCATTAGACTACATTCATTGGATCTCTCCAACTCATAAAGTCATCTCTAGTTCTGGATATGTATATCATTTACCTAATGCCAGGAAAGAAAAGAGGAAGCCAGAGCCCAGAAACAAGCTAAATCAATTGGGTTTAGCTCTGCTGATGTATAGGCTTGGTCACCATGATGCTAGGGTTTAAAAGAGACAGCACCTCCCCTATCATTCACTGTAAGTTTTATAATGGGGTCAAAGGGGAAAAAAGCAGGGTTTTTCCGTTGCTTTTCTACTGTTGGCATGGATCAGAGGGGAGGACCACAAGGAGCACTCAGGGTTTATCACATCACTTCAAAAGCTCAAATCCTTTAGCACTGGGTCACCACATGGCTAGAAACATTCAAGGAGCTCATCAACTCCGAGAGACCCACATAGTCCCTGAGATGACCCTATAGGCGAATTCAACAGTTACATAAGTTTCTATAATGGAAGAAATACATTGTTGGGGGGCAGCCAGGTAGCACAGAGAGTAAGAGCACCGGCTCCAGTGTTGAGAAGACCTGGAGATCGAATCCCGGGCTCAGACACTCAGCACCCACCCAGAAACACCTGGCTGTGTAACCCTGAGCAAGTTACTTAACCCCAATTGCTTAGGGGCGGCCAGGTGGCTCAGCGAGTAAGAGCACTGGCTCCAGTGTCAGGATGACCTGGATCAAATCCGGGCTCAGGTACTCACCACCACACCCAGAATTAACTGGCCGTGTAACCTTAAGCAAGTTACGTAACCCCAATTGCTTAAAAAGAAATACATTGTTGAGTCATTTTTCAGTTGTGGCCAATTCTTCCTGACCCCATTTAGGGTTTTCTTGGCAAAGATACTGGAGTAATTTGCCATTTCCTTCTCTAGTTCATTTTGTAGATGAGGAAATCAAGTCAAACAAGAATAGATGACTTGACCAAGATCACACAGCTAGTAAGTATCTGAGGTCACATTTGAACTCAGATCTTTCCAACTTCAAACATCTAAGTGATACAGTGGATAAATCACTGAGTCCAGAGTCAAGAAGACCAGAGTTCAAATTCAGTCTTAGATGCTTATTAGTCTTATTAGATCTGTGACCCTGGGCAAGTCACTTAACTGTCTTTGATTCAGTTTCCTCTTCTGTAAAATGAGCTGAAGAAGGAGATGGCAAACCACTCTAATATCTTTGCCAAGAAAACCCCAAATGGGGTCATGAAGAGTCAGACACAACTGAACTGACTAAAGCGCAACAATGAACTTCCTGACTTTAAGCCACCTATCTGCCCCTCTATAAGAAAGAAAAAACAAAAAAGAGAAATAAAGGAAGAAATAAAAAGCTTTCTTATACATGATTTAAAAATATTTATAGATAGGGCTGTATCCCAAAGAGATCATAAAAATGGGAAAAGGACTGTATGTACAAAAAAATGTATAGCAGTTCTTTTTTGTGGCGGCAAAGAATTGGAAATCAAGGGAATGCCTATCAATTGGGGAATGGCTAAACAAGTTGTGGTACATGAATGTAATGGAATACTACTGTGCTATAAGAAATGAGGAGCAGATGGACCTCAGAAAAACCTGGAAAGACTTATATGAATTGTTGCTGAGTGAGGGGAGCAGAACCAGAACATTCTACACAATTACAGATACATCGTATCTGTGATGACTGATTTTGATAGACTTGGGCTCTTCTGAGCAATACAACATTATAAGACAACTCTAAAGGACTCATGATGGGAAAGGCTATCCACATCCAGAGGAAGAATTACAGTCTGAATGCAGACTGAAGCAAACTGCTTGCTCTCTCTCTCTTTTGTTTTGTTTTGTTTCTTCTTCCTCATTGTTCATTCGTTTGGTTATAATTCTCCTTTACAACTTGACTAATGTTTAATGGGAAGGTATATGTAGAACCTATATCGGACTGCATGCCGCCGTGGAGGGATGGGAGTAGGAGGGGAGGGGAGAGTAGAGGAGGGGGAGAAAATTTGGAAGCCAAAAACTTGTAGAACTGAATGTTGTAAACTAAAAGTAAATAAATTTGAAAAATATATTTATAGAGAATATCTTTTCTAGAAGAGATTCTGATAACCACAACCTGAGGAGAACCTAAACAAAAGCCATATCTAAATCTCATTTTAGAGATTTACCCAGTTATTTTAGGATTGGGTAGAGACAGGGAGAAAAACTGATCCCTTTTTTGAATCAAGGACTCCAGGATTGAAATTGGCTCTGTGTGATCCCCAAAACTCCCTTTATTGTCTCCTACTCCTTTAATTATAATATAGTAATCCACAAATCATATAGCCATACAGCATTACTAGGAGAATACTAGTATTTTTTTTCTTTTGGAGGGCAACTGGTGTAAAGCGACTTGCCCAAGGTCACATAACTAGTTTTTGTGTTAAGTATCTGAGGTCAGATTTGAACTCAGGTCCTCCTGACTCCAGGGCCAGTGCTCTATTCACTGCGCTACCTAGCTACCCCCATAGTATTTTTTAAACGGAAGTTTTCTTTGAAGGAGATTACAGTCATTGAAAGCACTGCATGATTTTTAAAAGGACTAAAACAACAATAACAAAAAGTTTTCTGACCAATTGGCTAACCTAAAAACACCATTCCTTGAATATCCCAATTAACCAAAGTTTTGCCAAATCATGATTTTCTAATCCTGTTTAAAAAAAAAAGCCAGTGCTTGTGCAATCCAGCTAGTAAAATTGACTAGAAGTATCTTCCCTAAAATGTGAAACAAGTCATGAAATTTTTTTCAGCCCCTTTCTTTTGTCTGCAAAAGGAGGGGTCCACATCCATGATTTCGTAAGTTCCTTACAGTTCTGAAATCCTCCAGTTCTGAGAATAACCCTTGGTAACTAGAAAAAGAGCCCACAAGATTATTCTGTGGCCGAAACAGAAAAATAATGTAAATGGATATTTTTCATTGTTCATTAACAAAGAGATCTTTGATGAGAGTCAAAGAGTTTAGAGTCAAAAGACCTAGTTCCTGGGTCAGCTAAGTGGCTCAGTGAATAGAGCACTGGCCCTGGAGTCAGGAAAACCTGAATTCAAATCCAACCTCAGACACTTAACATGTGCTAGCCATATGACCTTGGGCAAGTCACTTAACCCCAGTTGCCCTGCCTTCTACCCTCCAAAAAGCAAAAAAACAAAAAAAGAAGACCTAGTTCCAAGTCCTGTTTCCTCCACTTTCTTACAGAGTCCTCAGAAAAATTATTCCATTTCACATTTCAGTTTCCTCTTCAGAAAAACAAGAGGGTTGGACTTGATAAGTGTCTAAGGTCCCCTTTCTGGTTTAAATCTATTATAACAGGGTGGCTAGGTTGTGTAGTGAATAGAGCACCGGCCCTGGAGTCAGGAGGACCTGAGTTCAAGTATGGCCTCAGAAACTTGACACACTTACTAGCTGTGTGACTTTGGGCAAGTCACTTAACCCCAATTGCCCTACAAAAAGCAAAAATAAAAAACTATTATAATACGACATGCAGATAGAGACAAAAAAAACCCAGTCTTTCTCCTTTGTACATCTAAGTCTGTTGAGGTCTCTGTAAATTTTGCATTTCTAAACTTTGGGACCCTTAAGCAATTTGTTAGTCTTGGAGACAGACCTGAGAATTGGGGTCACAACTGGGATGGGGCCTGGGAGGCCAGAGCTATAATGGAAAGTGCCTCCTACCCAAACCAGTTCTTCTAGGTGTATTGTTGTTCAGTTGTGTCTGATTCTGTAACCCCTTTTGGGGTTTTCTTGGCAAAGATACTGTAGTGGCTTGCCTTTTCTTTCTCCAGCTCATTTTACAGACAAGAAAACTGAGGTAAATAGGATTAAATTACTTGCCCACGGTCACACAGCTAGTGTCTGAGCCTGGATTTGAACTCTGGTCTTTCTCATTCCGTTCTAGCACTCTATGCACTGGACCACCTAGCTGCCCTCCTCTAGGGTTGTGGTTGGGGTAGTGATTGTTGTTGTTGGAGTCATTTCAGTTATGTCCCGCCCTTCGTGACCCCATTTGGGGTTTTCCTGAAAAAGATCCTGAAGTGGTTTGTCATTTCCTTCTCCAGCTCATTTTACAGATGAGAAAGCTGAGGGATGCAGGGTGAGGTGATTTGTCCAGGGTCATACAGCCAGTAAGTATCCAGGACCAAATTTAAACTCAGATTTTTAATTCATCTGAAGACACATCCAAGCCCGGCACTCTATCCACTGCCTTCTTCTATGGTATCTCTACCCTAAAGCCCCAGTCCTATTTAGAAAGGTAACAGAGTACAGTGAATTGAATTAACTAGGAATCAGGGAGAACTGGGTTCAAATCCTGCCTCAGGGCACTTGTGTTACCCAGAAAATATCACTTTACCTCTAGAAATAATAATAATAATAGAACCTACTTCAGAGAGTAGCTGTGACAAGCCAAAAAGATAGGATTATTTATAGTGCTTATAGACATGTTCACCACTATTATTACTTTGACAAAAAGTAGGTACTTTGAATCACCTGGGATTCCCATGTTTGTGAGTGGCTAGAGGCTATAGAACAGTTGAAAGAGCACTAGATTTGGAGTCCAAGGCCCTTGATATAAATCTTGGAGCTGCTACTAACTGTGTGACCTTAGGTGGGTCGTTTCCCCTCTATGGGTCTCAGTTTCCCCTTCATCATGCAACATTTTCAGCACAGCTTTGTAAAGAGTACAAGCCAGAAATGTATATTGGGTTACACTGGCTCACCTGACTCACACTCTATGTATATTTATGTCTTTACCTATTTTGGACAAAGAACCATACTTGGGGAAAAAATTAGAATCTCTGTCTTCAAGGAGCATTTATTTCTGATTGTGACAAGCTCTAATGTCCTTTCTACTTCTGAATTCTATCATATTGCCTAGGAGGACAGGGTATTTTCATTTCCAAGCCAGGTAACTCAGAATGCTAAAATGATGCTGTACTTAAAATTTTCCAGCAAATCAGAATAGATTGACTTGTTATTGTTCACATTTATTTAAAAGCATAGCCAAATTAACTGTCTCAGTATACCTGACTAACTAATCTAATATCATAAACCACCTTTTTGCAAATACATATACAGTCTGTGAGTGAAAAAAAAAAATGCCTTTAGAACATTACATACTCAACTAGACTGATTTCAGCCTCAAAGGCTTTAGCTAAGCTGATGACTTCAGAACTCAACTTTTGCCAGTGAGGTACCAAAAGGTGAGTTAGGAATGGTCACCTACCCTTGCCTGCCACTGTAACAGCAAAGCAGTGGTGATTATTTAATGGAGGTTTTGTTCGAAAAGTGAAAGTGGGAACCAATAAGTGTGGCCCACTTTCCTTTTTGATATTCCTCTCTCAGTTATGTTTGACTCTCATGTCTCTGTGCTTTGTTTCAAACTAAATATCAAAAGTCTCTTATTTCTGTTATCTCCCTGACAGTTCTTCAGTATTCTGTATTAAAAATCTCCAAGGAGAAAAATTTGCTTTCAAGCCATGTTTAGTAGCTTTCCATCCCTCGTCTCTCTTCATCTCTAAGTCTCTTGGATGCTTTATGAAGCAAAGGAGAAAGGTGCCCCCAAAGTGTTGCTTTTTTGTTAAATTTACAGTTCTAGTTCCTTTATGTCTTATGTAGTTTCCATTTTTAAAAAAAATCAATATTCCCATTAGATATGCATGCATTCACAACCAAATATCCATGTATTGCTAAATCTATGTGCACACATTCAATGGCTTACATAGATTGCACGCATTTGCCTCATAATTAAGGCACCCCACCCCAGTCCTATTCTAAGGGTAGAGATTCTGAGATCAATGTTGGTCTATATGCATCATGTTCTAAAGACATTCTTCTCACAATCCAGTCAGCTTTATACACTAGCTGAATTCACTAGACAATTGCCAGCTCTCTGCTTCACTTTGAGCTCTGTAAACCAGGCATAAAATTCATGGATGTTTCATTTTCTCAGATACATCCCTTTTAAACACAATTAGTCATCAGTTGAATTCTTAGTTTCTCTATGTGTAGAATTGCCAAAAGTCTGTTAATTTTTCTAAACAGCAGTTTAAAGTTATAGTCCCCTTGGGACAATTTGTTAGTCCCAAGGACTGCCTTAAGGACTGAGGTCCACATTGGGGTCAAAGTAGGTAGACTAGCTTCTAAATAATGTTAGCAAAAAGACAAGAAAGCTTAAGTGTGTGTTCTACATTCTATGAACCAGAATTTTGTACTTCATGTGAGAATCTATATTAAGTTTGGATGTTTACAGATATTTTCCTAAACAATATGGAGAAAATGTTCCTTTCCTTATTCCTATATTTTTAAAACTAATATTGCCTTGTTAAAAAAAAAACAAAGAAGTATATACACACCTAATATATTCACCAATGTCATGGAGCGTGTCCTGTGCCCAATCTAAATAGGATTTCTCATAGATAGTGAAGACCTCCAATACTCCTATTCACAGATGGCTTTCACTAATTATATGGAGTGAGCCCCAGAAACTACAATGCTTCCTTACTGAAAAAATGTAAATATGTAAAGAAATCAGTTGAATCTATCCTGGAAAAAAGAAATATACCCCAAAATTCAGATTGCTTATATGGTAGAGTGCAAAATGGAATTGGTTAGGCAGCCCATTGAGAGAGATGAGTCATTACAAACTCGTCAACGTGGGAGGGACTCTACTGTCTTCTGTGTCCTTGCGCCCATAACTATTTTTTCCCAATTACATGTGTGTGATTCTGTGTGGGTAGCCATTTATAGCTGCTCTCATATTGAAACCCATTTTTGAGCCCTTGTTCCCTTACCTTCCATTTCTGTCCTCTAAGATGCACTTATTTCCCTCAGTATAGGATGGTTTTTGTGGTAGTGGTGTTTTGGTTTGTTTGTCCACCAGCATATGTGGACAGGTACTGAGCTGGGGCTTGAGTTATACAGAAAAATAAATTAGATTGCATTGTATTTGGGAAACATCATGGAACTTTTAATGATCCTAAGCTATTTGTTGCCACAAAAGAACATATTTCAATGTCAATATATTCCTGGTGAAGGAAGAGATACATAGGGAGAGAGATACAGTCTAGACCTGTGATTTCATTCAGTAGAGGGAATTTCCTAAAAAATGAGGAAACTCCCTCTTACCAATGCAAGTCCAAAAAATCAGTAAACATCTATTTGGCACCTATTATGTGCCAGACACCAAGCTAAACCTGAGGATATAAGAAGAGGCAAAAGACAGTGCCTTCCCTCAAGGAGCTTACGATCTACTGGGAAAGACAACATTCAAACAAATATATACAAAGCAAGCTATATGCGGGATAAATAGGAAATAATTGAGAGAGAGAAGGCACTGGAATTAAGAAGGGTTAAGGAAGTCTTCCTATAAAAAGTGGAATTTTAGTTGAGATTTTTGGATGCCATGGAAGTGAGTGGTCAGAATGGAAGAAAGGAGAGCATTCCAGGCATGAAGGAAAGCCCAAAGAAAATGCCCAAAGTGTTATTTTCTTGGAACAGCCAGGAGGTCAATGTTACAGATAAAAGAGTATATACTGGGGAGTAAAGTATAAGGAGATCAAAAAAGTGGGAGGGAGGCTGAGTTATAAAGGGTTTTGAACAGAATATTTTTTATTTGATCCTGGAGTTAATAGGAAGCCACTGGGATGGAGGAAGAGGCTATGGTGTGACATGATCAGAACTGCACTTTAGTGATTGATTGGAGTATATATGGAGGGAGGAGAAACTTGAGGCTGGCAGACCAATCAACAGGCCATTGCAATAATCTTGGCATGAGGTGATAAGGACCTATACCTGAATGGTGGCACTGTCAGAGGAAAGAAGGGAGCATATTAGAGATGTCACAAATGTGAAATCTAAAGGCTTTTACAACATATTGGATATGAGAGGTGAGAGACAGAGAGGAATCCAGGACAACTCCTATATCTACTAGACATTCAGTTCAAGATAGCTGAAAGGTGATTGGAGGTCAGCAGGAAGGTAGACTTGAGAATCAAACTAGAGGTGGTAATTAAATCCATTGGAGCTGTTGAGATCACCACATGAACTAATGTAGAATAAGAAGAGAAGAGGACCTAACACAAAACCCTGAAGGACACTGATGATCAGACGGCATGATTTGGATAGGGATCCAGCAAAAAAAAAAGACAGAGAAGGAGCAGTCAGATAGGTAGGAAGAGAACTGAAAACGAGTGGTGTCCCTAAAACCTAGAAAGAAAAGACTTTCAAGGGAGGAGAAAGTGATCAATAATGCCAAAGGATATGGGGAGGTCTAAGAGAATAAGAATTGAGAAAAGGATTTGGTGATGAGTGGATCATTTTGGTAGCTTTGGAGACAGCAGTTTTGGTAGAATATAAGGTTGGAAGCCAGATTGTAAGGGGCTAAGAAGAGAGTCAACAGAAAGTGAAGGCACCTATTACAGATGACCTTTTTAGCTACATAGGTCAAAAGAGATATAAGAGTAAGAATTAATAGGGGCAGGGAGGATCAAGTGAGAGTTTTGACAACTTCTATGAAGCTTATAGTCTTAATGAATTGTCTATAGCATTAGGAAGTTAAGTGACTTGCCCAGGATGACAGAATCAATACGTGTCAGATAGGATATGAACCCAGGCCTTCCTAATTCTGAAGTCTTTTCTTTATCTACTACAGCATGCTGCAAATCATAGAAAATCATGGTCTCAGAAGATAGTTAGCCGAATGAGAATGGAATTCTATATAGCAAGTGCAAGCAGATTGAAGCATACTGATAATTGCCATTAGAAATGGTGGAAAAGGCATTATCAGGAATATAAATAACAAGAAAAGAAAGTGGGGTCAGTCATGTAGTAAGATCAAAGAATAGCAGATGAAGAACCTGAATCCTGCACTATTATTCCTGAAATATTAAAAGAAACAGAGGAAAGATTCAGTCCATTGAGTAGATATTTGGGGGGGACTTATGGAAAGACATAGTGCAGATATGGGGGAATTCTAATCTGCAATGGTACAGTGAATAGTAATAAGATCACATATCCATTTAAAAAAAATATGTCCTTATAGGGGCGTCTAGGTGGCACAGCAAGTAGAGCACTGGCCCTGTAGTCAGGAAGACTACAGTTCAAGTCTGGACTCAGTCGCTTGACACACTTAATAGCCGTGTGACTTTGGGCAGGTCACTTAACCCCAATTGCCTTCCAAAAAGAAAAAAAAAAGTAGGTCCTTATTTACCATGCTCTTACTGATTATAATAGTTTAAGACATTTTTCTGTTGAGGAAAAAAAAGTTTTTAAAATTTCCTGGTTTTTCTGATCATTCTTCCTCTCCCTCCCCCCCCATCAGACTGTGGAATGTAAGGAGTAATTTGTCCAGACTTCACAAGCAGGCTATCTACAATATATTTATATTATATCTATAATATAATATATATTGTGTTGTATATATGTATATATAATTATATGGTATAATAATTATATAATATAATGTAAATGCTATAGAAAAGCTATTATGAGGGGGAAAAGCTAAAATTCACAATAGGAAGTTTTTATTTCAAGCTTGAAATGCCGATTTCCAAAGAGAATTAATGGTTGCTCTGTTTGGAATCATTTAAAACATTATTACTTTGATAACTCATGTATTCTATGAGGGAAGAGGCCAAGCAAGAGTTGGCAAAATAAATCCATCCGAAAATAAGTACATAACGCACGTAAGAAAACAAGAAGTACCATTTCTGTTCAAAATACAATTGCTTTTGCTTCTCCTCTTTTTTTTTTAAGCAATTGGGGTTAACTAACTTGCCCAAGGTTACACGGCTAGTTATTTTGTGTGGGTGTTAAGTATCTGAGGCCAGAACTGATCCCAGGCCCTCCAGACTCCGGGGCCCACCCTCTTACTCACTGCACCACCTAGCCACCCCTTGGCTTCTCCTCTTAAAGAAAATGAAAGCCTGTTATGACTTTAGACATTTCTATTTTCCTTATGGTTATGAGAACGGCAAACAAACAAACAAAAAACACTTTTGCCTTTAAATATATAAAGTCTTGAATAAAATTTGTATAAGAGAGTTTGATGAGGAGTCCTGGTGCATCCTGCAGGAATACATCAGGCTTTCATAGGAGAAATAGGCAAGTACAGTTCCCAGCAAAGACAACAGAATTTATGGGAAAGAGAATTTGATCAAAATTACAAAAATAGTACAGCATTAGAAAATCATAGAAAGGGAACCCCAAGAGGAATTCCTGCATAGGGAGCCCAACAGCATTTGAGCAAGATCCTTCCCACCTTCACTCCACAATTTTGGAAAGGAAAAGGAAGGAAAGAGAATATAGAAAACAGGCAGGACGTTCATAAGTTTGTAAAGCTTTGGGGGTTTTCACACACTGTGGATGCCCATATTGTGTGATCTGATAAATTGAAATCATCTGTCAGCCTGTCTGTTCACATATCTATGCTATTCATAGAAAATGTACCTCTTTTCTCATATAAAACACCATATGCCTCTTCCCTTACCTAATTAGGTGCAATATATGAATTCTGAGAACCCATAATGTTTTTTTCAGGCCCACAGAATAAAGGAGAAGGTAATATTAGATGACTCAAGTGGCCATTAGAGGTCTTTCTGTTAATGCAGGATTTGGTATTACTGTAAAGAACAAGGATAATTATTAATTTTAAAAACTAATATTTCTTTTCTTGTCTGATATCACCTGCAGGAATCAGAAAGAACCTGTGTATCCCACCACAGCTTTGAAAGAAAAATAGAATTTCTGGGTCTACTTACTCTTGATCTACATAAGATTTCATAAAATCCCCAAATTCTGTTACCTCAAAACATACAGAGCAGTGCTATGCATCTTATGCATGGTTATGCAATGGCATTTGCATTAGGAGCGCTCCAAAGTCAGAGTACCAGGGTTCAAATACCAACTCTGCCATTTACTATTTGTATCATCTTAGGTCAGTCATTTTAAAATTCTCTAGTCTTCTGTTTTCTCATATGCAAAAGGAACAGATGACATCCAAGGACCTTTGCAGCTGATCTATGATCCAATGCCACCCCTTTATATCAGAAACTATCAGGTTGGGTTTTTTTGTTTGTTTGTTTTGTTTTGTTTTTTTAAGGTATGAGAGTGTGAGATAGAAAATAATTTCTTGTTAATGGGGATATCAGTAGCTCCATATTGCCTACCAAACAGATAAAAAATTATCCTGTCATTCAAGGCCCTCCACAACCTAGCTTAAAGCCCTACCTTTGCACCCTAATCTCATAGTATTTACTCCATTTCACATATTTTGCATTTTAGACACATTGTATTAGACACTGTTTCCCCATTCCTTCCTGACCTTTTCTGTTTCTACTGCCTTTACTCTTCTTTGACTATGGGTCTGAGTGGACTCCCACCCCACCCCTATCTAAGCCTATTCAAATTCTGCCCTTTCTTTAAGAGCTAACTTTGGTGCCACTCTTCCCAGTAATTCTCATTTAATCCTCAACCCCTAGCTGAAAGAAATTTCTTCATCTTTCTTTCTATGACTCATAGTACTTTTCCTAGACCACCCATTTACAACTCCATTCAACATCATAATTATTTGTGTAGCTATTTTATTCTTCCCCTCCCTTTCATTAGACTGTAAATTTCTTGAGGCCAAGAAGGTATAATTTCATCTTTGTATCCCGCAGTATAGATGCCCACTTAAGTATGCCCTGGTTTAGATTACTGGTATAGGTTGACAGGTATGGTTAAAAAAGGAAAGTTCTATAAGACCATTAGAATAGTGATACTAGAGATGAAAGAGAAGGAAGTGTCTGTCTATACATGTGTCAGAAAAGGAGCTCTGCTCCCAAAGGAAAGGAACAGATAAATCCATTTACGAGGGTTCGTTCTTATTTTTTACAACAAAGAGAGTTTGGCCCAGAGATTATCTTGCTGCTGGTAGTGTTCCCTATTTTTATCCATTAATGTCCTCAAGCATATTAGAAAATGTGAATGCAATCATTAAATAAGATAGAAAGATTGTGATGGTCATGTGTGCATGGGTAAAAAAGGCTAAGAACAGCCTCTCAGGTTTAGTGGGCTAATAAAATCAAATGCTCACAACTAGACCTTTTCTATGCATCTCTCTCTCTCCCCTCTCATTCTCTTTTTCTCTCTTCTTCTTCTTCCTTCTCCTTTCCTTTTCCTTGTCTCTCTTCCCTGGCACCAATAAATATATGTATGATTGCTGAATTCTTCTAAAGTTATAAGGACATAGTCATAAACAAGATTGTCCCACACAAGCAAATAACAACAAAATGGCCTGTCCTCGTTTTTTAAAAGAAAGCAAAATAAATTTCTTTTCACCATGTAGTATAATGAGCACTAAACTCAAAACCTTTGGCTCCTATCCTAGATACTCCCAATGTTGGGGGAAATTGTGCAGGATTTTCATAGCATCAAAGTCAGGAAAGGCAGCCAGGGGTAGACGCATTAATTAGGAATCTCTGTGCCCAATGGAAGTTTCAAGAAATGCAAATCCCCCCATCCCCTCCCACTTCCTCTTCCTTATCCTCCCTCTGCTCTACTCCCTTCCCCCTGTCCCAATTAATAGAACCAAAGTAGAGGAGAAAGATACTCCTACAAAGAATAAGGAAATAAAAACAACCCAACTTGTAACTTCCATTCTTTGAACATTTACTATGTGAAGAGCATTTTTCCAAATATGAGAAGGGCAAATAATTAAAAGACGCAAATTCTGCATTTGAGGAGCTCGAGATGGCAGTTTTTCCAGAAATGTCAAGTAAGAAAATGTGATAAATACCCAAGTTGAAACTGGTTTTGGTCTTCTGGCTAGAGGGTACCCCTTACACTTGTCTAGTTACATCATTGTCGAGATGTCCAAACTATTCAGACAAAGGTTAGTGCGAGAAAGCCCTTTATTTTGTGAAGGAAAACTTCTGAGATATAAGACTAGAAGAGGAACAAAGCAAGTGAGTTCGGAGAGGATGCTTCATTTCCCACGGGTCCAAGCAATGACCCTAGAGTGCACTGGGAGGATGAAAAAGGCGACCTCCACGCCCAGGGAGCTAGGGGAAAACTGGGATTGGGGATGGAGTGAAATAACCTGGGAGAGTCAGAAATTTAGGAACCGAAAGGGGAGTGAAGGAGAAAGAGACAAAAAGAAAGCAAAGACTGGAAGGATGATGTGGCTTAAGAGAAAGAGGTGGAGAGAAGAAAAACAAACCTCCAAGGATAGAGCCAAGAGGTACTGTAGGCGAAGAGACAGGCTGGTGGGCTTGGCTGAATACAGCCCAAAAAAACTTTTACTGAGAAAACTTGGTTGACTTTAATGCTCCCTCAGGACTGTGGAAGGGGAGGAGGGAGAAAAGAGAAGTGGGGGGGGGGACCCAAAGTCTCAAGAGTCTGGAGTTTTTTTGTTTTAAAGAACTACCCTCTTGGGTCTGCCCCTAATTTTCCGGGGTTTGTTCCTGATTTAAAAGGAGAAGTTTTATGTCACCCTGGAGAGTCTGCATTTTTGTGGGATTCAAATATTCCTTAATTGGGTGTTGTCTCTTTACAGAAAGAAAAGACGCCTTTTATTTCATTTTACTTTGCCGTTTTAATTTACTCCCTTTCGTGTTTAATAACTAGGTAGGGAAATGTTAAACAGATGCTGTAAAATATTACAAACCCGCTCCCTGGGAACATTGAGGAGGGACTTTGAAGCGCTATCTCCCTTCCCAGAAGGCTGAGAGCCTGGGAGAGAGCACAAAAATTACAGCCTGGATTAGGAGACAAACCAGAGTGGTAGTGGTGGTGGTGATGGTGGTGTGGGGGGAGTTGTGGTTTCTTTCTTCCATTTTCCCAACTCCCACCTCCATCTCCCCCCCCCCCCGGAAATTTGGATTCCTCCCATTCCTTTGGGGGGAGGGGGTGTTTGAGGAGGTGGGATGGGAGGGGGAGGTTATTTTTTGTTTTGAGTAGACGGGGTGAAATGGATGGTAATGTTGCCAGGAAACAAACACCACCTCTACGTGAGCGATTCATTCCTTCCATCAGCACCACTATCTTCTCGGGGGTTTTCGATTACAATCCCCAGGGCTGCAAGGAAGCTAGCTCCTATGCTAATTCGGGCAGGATGTCTGAATAGCAGAACAATACCTAGTGTCTTCTTGCAGATTAAGAGAGGCAGGAAAACGTCCTGCATTCTGCTCTACTTTTCTAACACTTAAGTGCCATGCTTTCAAGAGGAAGAACGATTCTAAGACCAACAGGTTTGTTTTGGCTGCTTCTAGCAATTGAAAGGTGCACCAAATACTATGCTTCCTGAAATGGGCAAATCAGCAAAGGTCAGTTCAATTTTCCGCCAACGAATTTGGAATTCATAAATTTGCAAAGCAGTGCGGAAAAAAGTTCGGAGAAGCTGGAAGAGTGCCTGTGCGTGTGCGCTCGCTTTCCTGGCAAATGTGCCTGTCATAAAATGTAATACTGACTATAAAACAAATCAGTACTTTGAAACGACTTGCTTCAGATGTTTTAATAAATCCCCGATGGCACATGCGCGGCCTGCTATTGATAATATTAATGTGTTAATAGTTCCGCAGAAAGAGTAAGCATTGGTAGGGCTGGGCACACCCACAGAGAAGGACCAACCGACGGGCAAAGGTGGGGTTTAGTTGGGTCTGGAAGGAAAGAGGTTGTTCAATCGTCCTAAAATGTCCAACTGCACACTGTATCCACGATTTGGCTGACTTGCCAAGAGAGATGCGATACCCTGGATCTTAGCTTAAGTCCAAGCTTTTATTATTGTGTAGCTAAGAATAAATGCTTTAAGTTCCGTCACCACAAAAGTACAAATTATGTGTATATATGTGTCTACTTAGGCATGTATTCATACACATGTTCATAGATATCCGTGGGAAGTCGCTGGGCGTTTCTATCACCTTCCACTCCTGGAAAAGGTCATTCTCACCACTAGGGGATAGACAGATATGCCCACCTTTCCTTATGGCCCGGGCCTCTGTACTGGTCTTGCAGAAATCAGTACTCCAAATTCAGCTAGGTCCCTCCCAGAGTTGTGGAAATAGTACAAGTTCTAAGCTCGGACCGCTCTCCCAAGAAAGTAAAGTCTTCCTTCAAAGGAGGAGGGAAATTTTGTGTTTGCAAGCCCCCTTTGGCGTTCTGGATTATTCCAGACGCCAGCGACCTGAGAAGAGCCTCCCAGAAAAACACAACCCAGGTCTCAAAAGCAGACTCCGACGACCTTCACGGGAAAAGGTCTGGAGCTCACAGTTTCTCGGGGCTGGGAAAGAGGGAGGGGATAGAGGGGAGGCCCAGGGAGAAGAGTGTTTAATGTAAGGATTTCGGTTTTTCTAGCCTCCCAGTAGCCCTGACTGGGGTAGCGTTTCTCTTGAACAGCCACGGAGACTAAAATCCTATAGAGGAGCTACATAGCCTTTGACTGGCCCCCAGCTCTCTGAGTCATGGGGCGGAGTCAAGATTTGGGATGGAGAGCTGTGGAGAGATCCAAAGGGCAGCAATCTAGAAAAAAGAAGTATAGATTTGGGATAGGGAGAAGTTGTAGTGTGGCTTTCTTCTTCCCACGACGAAGACGGAGCCAGACAAACGTTTCTATAAATAGTGTCCAAAAGCTAGTATTTTTAGAGGAACTGACTCTTCAACTTCAATCCCTCCTTTCCTAAAAATTGCCATGGTATGTTTTCATATACGCTCGTTCTGACACACAGGCACGCACAAGACTGGAGGAGCCCCTATCCCTGCTGTTTGAAGGCAGAGAACCTGTGCAGTTGTAGTTAATCTTTGATCTCCCCCTTTACGGTATAGATTTGGCAATACAGCTTTGGATTCACGGGTGTTCCTGATGCAGCCCAAAATCCACGTTAAATATTCCTTCTAGTCCTAAACTGTCTCCTTAACCCACTCCTCATTTTCATGACACATCACCAACCCAAGTCACCAGCAGAGAATTCCAGAGCTCTAACAAGTCACCCCCACGTTTTGTTTTCCTTTCTCTCTCCTCAGTCTCCAGGGCCTGGAAGCCTACCTTTCTATTCTAGAACGTGCCCACAATTCCAAACATTATTCTTGTTTCCTGAATGGGGAAGTGACACAACAGGCTCTGAGGGTCACAGGAAACCGCCTATTCAGACCTTTGAGGACATTTTGATTTGTAGTTTAGGATCAAGGGACCTTGGCCAGGACTACAAGCCAGGGGAGGTTCAGAAAGGCTGGGTCTAGTTGCAGAGGACTAGAGCTGGGCGGAGCCTCGGCAAGCACTTGGAGCTCGGTGGATAGGGAGGGAGAGAGAAAGGGAGAGGGGGGAGGAGGAAAGAAAGGGAAAACGGGGAGAGGGAAAGAGGGAGGAGGGGAAGAAAGCGGCAGAGGAGGGAGACGAACAGGTTGAAGAGGATCAAAAGTGGTACTGACCTCAGGAATGTTTCTCCTAAAAAAGCTGAATCAGAACCCATTCCTTCCAAAAGGAAGACTTGCTGATTTTTAGTTCCTGGGTCAGAAATTACAATGAGGTGGTTCTGATATGTGATAATGAACAATCTCTACACCACTAAAGAAACCTGGCAAATAGGTATTCAGTTGATGGATGATACTGTAATGATGAAGACTTTGGAGGGAGGGGAAAAGAAGTAATAATGACCATAGTATTCACCCAGTCTAGCACTTTAAAGTTTTCATAGCACTCTTCTCATAACAACCCTGTGAGGTAAACTATTCTAGTATTCTTATTTCCGTCTTATAGATGAGGAAACTGAGACCCACAGTCATTAAAGGACCAGAGTCTGAATTTGAATCTATAACCCAAGTGTCCTTTCCACTGCTCTATAAACTTATCTGGTGAGTACCCTTAAATAATTTTAATTGTATTTTTCATGCCTGCCCTAATTTCTCTCTAATCTTAAATCTGTGAGCTTGTGATGTGTATGGTTGAATTTAGAATGTAGTTATAAACCCCAAGCATATGTCTATATATATGTATATGTATATATATAATATTTATATGTATATGCTAGTAGCAGAAAAAAAAAGTAGAATATAGTGCTTAAAGGTTTATAGTATATTTCCTTCACAAAACCCTTTAGAGGTAGGTGGTACAAGTAAAGATATCTTTTTTTTTAAGATAAGAAAACTAAGTCTTACAGGGTTAAATTATTTTCCTAAAGTTTTTAATATATAAACCATCTAACTTTAAGGTATGTGTTTATAGAATGCATTCTGTTCAGTAGATTGCAGACATATACAGTGCAAATTAGTCAAATATATCTACTGTAAAATTACAGAGACAATCAGGTCTGCTGTCCAGGGCCAAGAAAGGTCACTAATTCTAATGTCAGAAGAATTGGGTTTGAATCTAGGTTCTGATATCCTTATCTCCTAACAAAAGAAAAAAAATGAAAAGGTTTTGCACAAACAAAATCAATGCAACTAGGGTAAAGAAAAAAAAAATATTTGCACCAAACATCTCCAATAAGGATCTGCTAGCAGCGATATACACAGGGAATTAACACAAACACATGACTGGTAACCAATAGTCATTCCTCCATGATCAAAAGATGCCGTTTTCCAAAGAATTTTGAGGTTAATTTAGACTGGATGTCAGGAAACATTTTCTGACAATTCAAGCTGTCCAAAGATGAAATAGGCTGCCTCAAAAGATGGTTTTCTCCTTAGAAGTTTTCAAGCAGAAACCAGAAAACTGCATGTTTGAGTATGTGGATTTCTTCTTTCTTTTTAATTTTTTGGTGAAGATTTCTTCTTTCATGTACGAGTTAGACTAAAAGGCTGATGAAGCACTTCCATATCTCAGTTTCTGTGATTATGTGATCTCCTGATTGTGAGAAGCTCTGAGCAAGCTCCTTAGCCCATCTGATCCTGTTTCCTCATCTGTAGAATAGGAATAACACCTGCCCTAACTCCCTCAGTGTTCTTGTAAAAGAATCTTTTATAAACCTTAAGGTGTTAGAAAAATGCTTTTTTTTTTTTTGCTGATATTTAGTGAAAGTCAAGACTTGATTAGATCTCATGATTTCATATAGGTAACCAATAGGCATTTCTTCTTGAACTGATTTTCAAATTGTGTTCTAAAAAGAAGCATGATCCATCTAGACCAAGAGACTAGAGATTCCTTTGAATGTAGATAACTTTGACCTGGGGCAGCTAGGTGTGGAACCCGATAGAGTGCTGGGCCTGTTGTCAGGAAGACTCATTCTTCCTGCCCTCAGATACTTGCTAGCTATGTGACCCTGGGCAAGTCACTTAACCCTGCTTGTCTTGGTTTCCTCATCTGTAAAATCATTTGAAGAAGGAAATGGAAAATCACTCCAGTATATTTTGCCAAGAAAACCCCAAATATAGTCCCAAAGAGTAGGGCATGACTGAAAAACAACTGAACAAAACTTAAAAACAGCAACTTCGACCTCCCAAGACCTAGATACCAGCCAGTCAGTACTGTGGGTACAAGAAGGATAAGCAGGGGAAAGAAAACTGCAATCTTAAGACCCTTTTCTTTTCATTACTAGTAATAACTGACAACTATATAAAACCTCACATTTTACAAAATGTTTACGTATTGTGTCTCATTAGATCTTCACAACCACCCTCTAATATAGGTACTATCAGTTTTTCTAACCCCATTTCACAGATGAAAAAGCTGAAATTTAGAGTTGCTAAATGACTTGGAGGAGGGAGATGAAATAGGAAAGGAGAAAGGGAGTAAGAATTTACATAGCATCTACTATGTGCCAGGCATTGTGCTGAGAGTCTTTAAAAAAAATATAAGAGTAAGGGGAATCTGTAAGTAAGTAAGCTTTTTGAGGGGAAATAGAATTTGATAGGAGACAGTAGAAAAGATAAGGAAGACTGAAAAATGGATGGAAGAAAAACATGGAGAAAGGAAGTAAGAGAGAATGGTGCATCCTCTAGAACTCACATAACTTCCAGTGGATTCTGATCCACCAGGAGTCTGGTCCACTGGAGACCCTCTGTTTGAAGCGTCTTTTTTTGGTCACAGATTGAACAAATTGGAATAAACTGACTTCGTGCCCAGGCCCATAGCGCAGATATAAGAAGGCTACAAAGCAGTTCTGGTCAACAAAGAAGTAGAAAACACAAAGAATCCCACTACTGCCTCTATACTCTGAGGCCCCACACACCCCACAAATTGCAGTCATAGACTCCTACTAAAAACACATATATGCCTTCTGACATGAATCTATCACATTCCTTAACCCTTTCTTTCCCTTTTCTTTAAACCCAAATGCATTCCTGACATATAAACTGTCACAAGCACACAAAACACATTTATATTCCCCTCCCAGAATCCTTTCTTAGTATAAATGCCTTAACACACAAACATACCCTAGTGGCTTCTAGCATATACCCACAATCCAGCCAACCAGTCTTTATACCAGTACTCAATCCCTGGCTATTTCATGCCAGGTTTCACTAAATTCGAAGAGATAGGCCTTTACAGCTCTCAGTACCACCTACCTCCTTTTGTTAAGAAAAGCTCGGCCCCAGGCCGGGGTAGGGGGTGGGGAGTGGCAAGGAGTTGCAGGGAGTGGACCAGACAATAGGGTGGCTACCCTTTTTTCTAACTATTAAACTGTTATTCTTACTTGAGCACAGACAGATGACATGCAGATCTTTTAACAGCCTGGCAACATCATCCAGTTCCTTTCCCTGTCCTCCTGGAGCCATTTCCTGAGAGCTCAGGTTCGTTTAGGAAGTTCTGTCATCCTGAGCTGAGTGACTTTACTAACTTTTAGAGGAGAAAGCCAGTTTGTATAGAAAGCTGTTCTAGGAGGAGGTCAGTCCATTTTTAACACAGGAGACAAAATCTCCTTAAAAAGTGCTATGATGTTTTCTAGTTTTAATACGTCGGGAAAGACTGTTTACACATGGGAGTCCTAATTCCTGAAGGAGCCATTACTGTTTCTCTCCTTATAAGCAAGTTCTGGTGATGTTTTCATCCTCATCCTCCTCCTCCTCCTCCTCCCTTTGGCTCCCCTCTCACCCTTTTATTCTCTCTGTGGAAGGAATATCTTGAGCCTCACTATCTCTCAACCAATGGTTACACTTGGAAATTCAAGCACTTAGAAAATTTGCTCACTTAGAAAATCTTCAGTACTCTTAGGCTATTCAGTCTAGGTCTCCCAGGTCTCCTTCCCTACCCCTACTTATTCATCCCTTTCTTTCCGCCCCCCCCCCCCCCCCCCCCCCCCCACCTCAGCTCTCCTGATGGCTTCCTGGAAGTTTTAATAGTTACCGTAAGCTCAAACCGCGCGCCCCCTCCCAACCTCACACATAGGAGCACATACATTCTCTCCCTTCCTAGTGCACACACAGACTTCTTCCCCACCCCCACCCCTATGCACTCACACATTCTTCCCCTCCCTCACTAGCACAGCACACAAGCACCATGCTCTCCGCCCCCTCCCTCCCAACCCAATCGTTTTTCTTTTGTGAGGCTTTAATAACATGCTTCCCCTAGTCTCCTGATCTCCTCCCCCCCCCTTTTATTCCCTCCTCATTCTTCCTTCTCTTTCTCCCTACCCTCCATTCTCTCCCTCTCTTATTTCCCTTTCCTCCTATTCCTATCCTGACTCTCCTCCTCCTTCCCTCCCCCTTTTCTCACTTCTCCTCCCCTTCCTCTCACTCCTCTTCCCCTCTTCGGCTCTCCAGAATCCCTTCCCCCTTCTTCTCCCTCCCCTCACAATAACCCACAGCCCTTCTCCACTCTCTCTTCGCTAAGAGGCGCCGGGCAGCGGCGGTTGAAGCAGCAGCAGCACAGAGGGCAGAGGAAGACGAAAGAAGAGAAGCTGTCCTATGGCCCCCACCAGCCTGAGGACTGGGGAGGGAATCCAGAGCGCAGGGATTCTGGGGGCAGGGGGAGGGAAGTATATGTTGGGGACCATGGTATGGAAACAAGGATCGCCCTCGCCTTGTTTGTTTTCCTCTTGCCCCCTGAATACTAAATTGAGATGTAAAGATTACACTTTGATTGTAGCGGCCGAATAATACCGCGAGTCAACACTCAGAGCAAACAAAAGTGTTAGTAGTACACACCGCCAACCCCGCTGGGACCCGGGCTGCGGGCTGCTGGAAGAAAAAAAAAACCTCTCCTCAGTGCTAATTACAAATAAATGATGATGTGCTCACTAAGTAATTGATTTAATGAAGTTCCTATGAAACTATTAAACCCGGGTGGAGGTCAGGCCGGAGGCGCCCCAGAGCGCCCATTGTGCGATGTTTAACTCCACCAATCTCCTCGGAAAGACGTCGAAGCTAATAGGTGAAGTCACAGCTGCGCCAGGGCTGACTTCTCAAAGCGTCCCCACCGCCCCAGTCCTCCCTGAGCGGTCCAGGCCACAGGGGACACCCTCCTTTCCCCCTTCTCCCTGCCGCGCTCCCACCCTGCCCTCCCACTTCTGTACAGCCTCTGGGCCCCGTTCCGTCCCCCTAGTCCTAGCTCTGACCTTGCGAGCCAGCTACTCACAGCAGCCTTCAACCCCGCAGCCGGCTCTCCAGAGGGCGACAGCCAAGGGATCCTAGATCTAGTTAAAGAGGGGGAAAGTAGTGCAATGAACTTGTCTCTACCACTACAAGTCGTCTCCAGTCCACCCTCCCCCCCCCCAACCCGTCCAACCCATCCTTTCCCTATTATACCCCCTCCCCACCCCCAACACTTCTTGCAGAAACTTAAGCCAGTGTGCCAGGTAGGGTGCTTGCGCGGTTTTGGCAAGGTGCCTGGAGCCTGAGTGTGTGCCCAGTTCTTAGCCTAGGGCTTTGGAGGCTTATGTGGTGTGTGTGTGTGTGTGTGTGTGTGTGTGTATGTGTGTTCCTTTATGAAAAGGCACCTTTTCTTGCAGCTCCTACACTAGCCTGGCTGCCTATTCAGTCCTTGCAAAGAAGAGAGAAGAGAAAAAGGGAAGGAAAAACAAGGAGAGAAGAAAAGGATTGGCAAGGCAAAGAGGGAGGATACTGAAATATTGAAAAGGATAAAATGGGGCAGTGGTTTCATTGAGAAAAAGCTGAATTCCTTGTCCACCCATCAGTTTGCCAAGTTGGCTTCCTTGGGCTGTCTACTGAACCCACAGGGTAAAGTTGGGAAGAGTCTGAACAAGGATACTGGATTGCCTCCCACCCATCTTCAGAAGTGTAGTGGAATGAAATGAGCCCTGCACCTGGAATTAGAGAATCTACATCCCAATCATGGGTCTGCTACTTACTACATGTTTTACCCTAGAGGTCACCTCTCTCTGTTGACTCTTTGTGACCCCATTTGAGGTTTTCTTAGCAAAGATACTGGAGTGATTTGCCATTTCCTTTTCCAGTTCATCCTACAGATGAGGAAACTGAGGCAAACAGGATTAAGTGACTCACCCAGGATCACAGAACTATAAAGTGTGTGAGGCCTAATTTGAACTGATGTCATCCTGACTCCAAGCATTCTATCCACTTTGCCACCTAGCTGCCCATATGTTCCCTCGGGTCCTTTCTAGCTCTAAATCCAATATCAAATGAATGATCTTATTATATCGCACCCTCATGTGGCAAACCAATATCCTCAAATGACAGGAAACTTTTCTTGAACCTCATTCCTCTATCCCTGCCCCCCAACACACACACTTCCTACACTGGGTTAAATGGAATTAAATAGAAAGTTATAGCATTTGTATACAGTTGGATTTGGTCATAGAAACCATCTAGCCCAACCCATCAATTCACTGCTAAGGAAACCTAAGGTCTAGAGTGGTAAATGACTTGCCCAAAGTCACACACAATAGTTTCCTAAGCAGATCAGCTCTAGGTTTCCATTTAGTTTGGAGGAGGGGTGTAAAGGAAAATCTTGACCCTGGTAAGTTGGAGGTTCTGAGTCCTTAGAGGTTGAGCTAGTCACTGGACAGTAATCATAACAAAAGTTTGGGCCTAAGTCATTTGGATATTCAACTGTTACTCTTGTTGTGCTGACCCCCTGTAGAAAAAATAGGACTGGGGCAACTAGGTGGTACAGTGAATAGAGCACCAACCCTGGAGTCAGGGGGACCTGAGTTCAAATCCACCTCAGATACTTGATATACTACACTAGCTATGTGACCTTGGGCAAGTCACTTAATCTCAATTGTCTTGCTTTCCCCCTCCAAAAATTTTTTTTTAAATTTTAAAAAAGAAAAAGAAAAAATAGGATTTTAGAAGGCTTGTTCTAGCTCAAAGAGTAGGAATGAGTGGAGGAGGCAAAGAGGCCCCAAGTGAAGATGATGTCATGCTTGATAGGATCTAGCCCAGGTGGAGAATTAGAGGGCTGCAGGTAAGAACCAGTTTTAAAGCATAAAAACCTACGGTCTGAAATGACACCCTCGTCTCCATTCCTCTGCTTCAGAGACACTTCTATACACCACTTGCAGACAAAACCTAGTTGCCTTCCTATGCCAAACTCTTGGATAGATGAAGAGGGATAGTGTCAAGCTGGAGCTATTTGGAAGGAAAAAAAGTCCCACTTAACATAGGTCCCCAGGAACTCAAGGGAGACCATATAGTTCTACTTGGAATATGAGGCAGCTCTGTCTAAAGTTAGAAAAATCCTTAGAAAGGGAGTAAGGAATCCTTTAGAGTGTAAACTCTGCTGCTAACTCCATGTATGTCCCATGAGCAAGACCCTAATCCTTAATTTCTTCATCTGTGAAATGATAAAATTTGGACCATTTGTTCCTTAGGGTCTCTCATAGTAAGTCTAAGAGGCCATTCTAAGACAGTATGTATATGTTCTGCTTCCAAACAAAGGCTTTCCATGTCCATGTCCACATCCAAGCATATAATTCTTGGTTATTCCAATCCATGATAAGATTGACTTGATGGAGGGGCGGCCAGGTGGCTCAGCGAGTAAGAGCACCGGCTCCAGTGTCGGGATGACCTGGATCAAATCCGGGCTCAGATACTCAGCACCACACCCAGAAATAATAACTGGCCGTGTAACCTTGAGCAAGTTACTTAACCCCAATTGCTTTTTTAAAAAAAAAAAAAGATTGACTTGATGGATTTGTAATGTATTTTATTCATTTGAGATATATCCAGTAGCAGTAGGCAGTTAGGTGACACAGTGGATCTAGGCCTGAATTTAGGAAGATCTGAATTCAAATTTGGCCTTAGACACTTAATAGCTGTGTAACCTTGGACCAGTCACTTAACTTCTGTTTGACTTAGTTTTCTCAACTGTAAGGGAATAACAGTACCTACCTCAGAGGGTTGTTGTGAGGATCAAATGAGGTAATATTTAAAAGATCTTAGCTCAGTGACTGGCACATAGTAGTCTATATATAAATTCATGATCCCTTCCCACTGCAATGGCATGTCTCAGTGGAACCATAACCTCATCCACTTGGGCACTTGATCCACTCATACAAATGGCAACCAATCTGCGTCTTAATAGCCTAAGCACTTCTTGTCCGTCTCCTTCCATAAATTCTGCACAGAGGATCGCACCGTGAAACAGGTTGCAATATCGAATAGTTTATTTTTCATGTTAGGAATTATCAGCCCTTTATTAAAGGAAGAACAGCACCCTTACCTGGGTCATGGTCTTTGGTTTCTTGGTGGGAGGGAGGGGTGATGGTGGAGGAAATTGACATAAATCTTTTCTACATCCTAGCAACCCATTTATTTCACCATCTTTTTTTTTTTTTAATATGCTGTTGGTTTCAAGTTTGGGGCTTTATTGTTTTGTTTATGGGTGTTTTGCTGGAGGAAGGGGAACGCAAACGGAGGAGAGGAAGTTGCCAGTAGCTTTCATTGGCCAATGGTGGGCCATTTTATAAATCCTTTTGTTTTATTTCTTTTAATCCAGAAAAGATGCTAGATTCCACCTCTCTTGGAGCTCCTCCTCTAAGGAAGTGAGTCTTATAATCGGTGCATCGACTCCATAAAACAAAGCCCCACCATGGCTAATGGTTTTATTGTTGTTGTTTTTCTGTGATAAGATTTAAATTTTCGAAATGCAAGGGAGGGCGGAGAACTGAGGGTGTTCAAAACCGGTGAATCCCGCGTGTCCCTTGTTTGCTAAACAACGCTCTCCAAAATGTGCCAACAGCGGTGCGCACCGGGATTCTTTCCTCGATCTCAGCCCATCTGCAGCTGTTCCCGCATGCCTGCCTCTCCTTTCCCTTCCCCTCCCCTCAGCCAGAGCCCCTTCATATTCCTCTAATGCCGACTGATTACTACATTCCCGCTGCCCTTAATATAAGATAGGGGCTTCTCTTCAGCTTCCAAATAAGAAGTGACACATGCCCTTCACTAAACCAACGTGTGGGGAAAGCTTTGGGTACAGAGGGCTATTGACAAGAACACGGCCAAGAGACAAAGCTGGAGTCTAGAGGAATCAGAAGCAGGCTTAATTAACACCATCTTAAATAGTCCAACAGGCACTGAAGACAAAGTTGAAGAAAGACTTTAAGGCTGAGTGCCCTTCGACAAGCTCCTTTTTCCTCGTGTCATTCAATATTTAATGCACCCCGCTTGTAATGCTACTACTGGTGTTCCTTTCTCAGCAAGTACATTATTTTTCACGGTGCCCATGGCCAGGGAAAGCCCTTTAGGCAAAGAAAATCAAAATGTTTGTTGTTTTGGATGACTTATAACTCTTGTTTAACACAAGCACTTTCAGGAAAGTATAACAGGCGCAGCCCCCAAAGCAAACAACAAAATCCTTGTGACAGAGGCGGACACAAAAAGCACATTGTGTTGTGGACTACTCCCTTTCTCTGGTGCTAGATGGGGGCCTGTCTCGGAGTGAACACCACGATGCCATTTCACTTTTGAACTATTGTTTTTGAGTTATGCCATGTGGTCAAAAGGAGAGAGAAGGAGGTTGTTTCCAGGCTCATAAGACAAACGAGTTGCCTTTTCATTGAAATACCCCCGCGATCCTTGAAAACGGAGTTTAAATGTCACCTCCGCCTTTCTAATGGGCACAGGGCTGGAGGCGACCCTTCAGAGAGCCTCAGTGATAAACGACCCTTATTAAATATGGCCCAGGCTGCTGGGAAAATCTTTCAACTGGCCAACTCGCCCAAATAGCGCCCTGAGCTGGGAGTTACATGGGGAGTAGCCCCCGGAGTCTTCTCCCTTAATTATGAGGGGAAAGATTGAGGGGCTGGAGGAGTCAGAAAGATGAGATGTTGTAATGCCTATAATGTCTATGGGACAGAACTGGGGAATGGGGGTTGGGTAAGGAGGGGGGAGCGAGTTGTAATACAACTTCTTATCCTTCCCCCCACAACACCCCCACAACACTACCCTATCACAAGGGAATCTGAGTGAAAGGTTCGTGTGTTTTCCTCCTGACTTCTTTTTGTCCTTAGCAGAGTGGCGTCTGCAAGTCTGAGCTGCAAAGTTACTGATTTGCAGGCTGCATGTTAAGGCAGCCCATGTAAGTAATTTCTACGGGCATCCCAGCAAAGGAGAACAAATCGCTGACAAAGGGGAGCGCCTTCAATTCAACGGCGTCGTTAGGGCAACCCTAAAGTATTCCTGCGATAATAAGTTCCACTTCAAAGGGCTTCTCATTCAGCAGAGACTGCTTCGCACTTTTATTAAGTCCGGGCTTTTTCACTTGGAGGAATCATCTGTTTGGTTATTTTTCATCGTGTTTATTTTTCACCATTCACACAGTACTTGTATTAAATAAACAAAGAACAATCGCTCTGCAAATAAAAGTACTTAGGTGGGGAGAGAAGGAAGAGGAATTGGGGATCTGGTTCTCTTTCCCCCTCTCTTTCTAACATCACTCCCCTCCCCCGCACACACGCACACACGCACACACACGTACACACATCAGTACGTTTTCTCTCCCTTTCTCTTCTTCATTCTATCTCTCATCTATGTGTTGCCCCCTCCCACCCCCACATCCCTTTTAAAGTTGGCGCCGATTCTGAGAATATTAAAAAAAAAAGAACGGGATGGAATGAAAAAAAAATATATGAGAGGTTCTGATGAGGTGAAAATTGACTGAGCTAACATGGCATGAAAGTAAAGGTCAATGCAACTGTATCTTAATAGAGTGTCTCGAATCGAGGTGGACTGTTTTGAATGCGTCTTGCTTCTGCTGTGCTCATTGCCATAGCAATCCTAACGCTCCATGTTGATGTACCATAAAAGCAGTAGTTTGAATTTCAAAGAACGTGCCTTTGAACTTCTCCCTGCCTGATTAGGCACTGGCGTAGTGTGTGAATGTGTGGATGGGAGTGTTTTTGTGTGTCTATGTGTGTTCATGTGGGTATGTGTGTTTATGTAAGTGGGGTACGTGTGTGTTGGATCCCTGGTGGGTGAAGAGGTGACTTTTCTTATAGATAGATCCTTGGAAGAGGGGGTGGGATGATTTCTACGAAGCGTGTTGTTTTGGGGATCATGAGATATAGATCTATCTGGATAGGGGAACTGTGTAAGGGTATGGAGTATCTTATCTATATTTATGTGTCTCTCTCTTTTGCCTCCAAGATACAGTCTTTGCTCTAGCCTGGTTATTCAACCTTTGGTTGAGAAAAGCATTTTTTTAACCTTTCCCATAGGTAAGGAACATTTATTTAAAAAAAAAAAAAGAAAAAAACACACCATAAACTGGGAAAGAAAGCCTCCTCTGCTAGACATCCCAGTTTGTATTTTTGTTAAAGGAAATAAAAAGTATTCCCCTCCACTAGCTTCTATATACATGGGATACAAAAGGATGTGTCTGCAGCGTAACTATAATGACTACCAATAGATGTGCCTGAATATTGCTGAAGTGTGTGGTAAGTGCTTGTATGTGAGTCAACATTTCCTGCTGCCAATAAGACCATAGTGTGCTTGGAGCCTTCCTTTCTCCTTAAGAGTATACAATTCCCACACTCAAGCTTTTTGAAAGTACGCTAAAGTTTAGAAATACTGGCTTTAACCACCTTGAACTAAAAAACTATAAATAATCATGTTTTGAGATGTCTCTTAGCCCGGATGGAGTACAAAGGTAGATGATTTAAACAGTGTTTGTGAGAGGCACGTTTGCCTAGGAAAAGATGAAGTCTTTGATGATGGCCAACGCAGTGTCAATAAGTGGCTTTCTTTGAGACATATTCAGATGGGAACGTCTTGGTTGCCAATTGCCATAGAAATCTTAACACACCATGAAGATTGTCCGAGCGCCAAGCCTTCCGTTCTGGACTAAATTACTTTGAAGTGGCGCAGGACGTGTAGTGGTCAATTTTAACTCTATAGACTGGACAGAGAACACTGGGAGTGGGAGATTGTGCGTTTTAAAGCAGAAAATAAGAAGGGGAAACTTGTTTTATACACTCTATACAAGGTTCTGCTCATTGTCAGATATCTTTTATATCTGCCATGAATGATTCATGTCTCGGTGGTTTTGTGTAGCCCTCCTTTTCAAAAGAAACTTCATTAGAGAGCTATAAGTTTTCCCATTGATTGGAGCCCTCATTTATGAGTGTTTTTCTCCTTCCTATGTCGGTTATTGTCATTTTGCTAGCAACAACTCTTTACAATCTGTTTCACCTTTACTACATTTAGCAAAACTGACTTTAAAAAACACTATAACCTTTTTGAAGAAACTGTTGACATCTCCTGTTGTTTTAAAATTTTATGCCATTTTTACATTTGAAATTTTGTGACTGAATTTTCAACTTTGTAATTACTAAATACAATTTAATCCAGTTTAATGTTTCTCCATTATAGAAGAACCTAATTTAGCCTCAGAATTTACAAATCAAAATGGCCATCTTTTGATCTACTCTGACACCCACATACACCCCTCCCCAAGTAATCAGCTGTAAGAGAAGCTAGATATTTTGTTGCTTCCATGGAATCTTGGATTCAGTATCTCCAACTCATTCACTCTAGATTTTGCTCTGTATATTCCTGTCCCTTTTGGGAGGCTCTCCCTTTTTTTTCACCTCTTCCTTTATTTCTTACTAAAAACAAATTAAACTAAAGAAATGCTATACATTTAGTTTTCATCTTCAAGTTGTTTTTAAAAGCAAGATTAACCACAATGCATAAACATACACACCATGAATTCAACATATTTAACCTTCAGATAACATTCAGGGTTTCTGCAACACCTATTTCTCAAGACGAATAGCAAATTAAGTAAAACCAGATTATAAGTATTTTTTGATTGTGAGCCTATATGGTATTGTAGGTCAGAAACCTGCCAAATGAACTGCAATAGTTAACAGAAGTATTGCTAGACACAGATATGCAGCTATGTAAAACATAGGCAATACATAATACTCTTTTATTTAGGTTTTGTTAAACCTTATCACTCTTGCTTGATTTCTATTGTAGGTACAGATTCTTTATTTGGGGATGTCTCATGGACTGATAAATCTGTAGGAAAATGAGTAATACTATGTATGGGAAAGTACATAAAATAGTAACACAGTCCTTCATTTCATAATAAATAATTCTGCAGAATAATAAAGTATAGTGCAAACTATTATTGAAAATTATAAATAAAACATTATAAATAAAAATATTTTTATCCTATTAAGTTTTATGAAACATAAATTAGCCTCCAAAAATCCATACCTTACTCTTATTTTATTTGGAAGGGACGTGAGAATATGCAAATCAAATAAACTTTGCAAGTGTTAAATTATTTTGTGTTGAAAGTCTTGTCTTTTTTCTTCTAAAAGCAGGGATTATAGCTTTTATATTCACCACAACAATCTGAAGACAATGTTTAAAGGCTTCCAAAGTAACAGTACCATGCACTGTACTAGTAATATATCTATAAACTATATATATTATTTCATAACCAACACAATGCAAGGGAGACATGCAGGAAGAGTCTTGTTTTTCACATTATGCTATTCATTCAAGTAAGCTTAAAAATATATTTTCACTTTCTTTTCTTTTTTTATACAAACCATGGAATCATAAATGACAATCTTTCACCAAAATTTATAATATAATTCTTTGGTGTGCTTTGTACTCTTCCAGGATGAGGGTAGGGATAGGGATGAGGGTGAGGGGAAGATGGTGTCTGAAAATAAATTAATTCAACTGTACAAAATAATAGTGTTCACATACAAGTTATTAACAACGACAAGACTACATCAACCACTCACAGCACACAAAACAAATTTTTATAAACCCTGGGGAGGGGGTGTCTTTAGGGTCTCTGAGGATAAATTAGCACTCTTTAGTGTATCTGTAGGATGTTTATGATGGACTAACATTTTGCACATGAGATGTGTTGTACCAACCGAAAATAAATTGACTAAGAGTTATTGTCCTAGGTCCTTGACCTTTTATTTCCTAGCTTGACAGCTATGGCAAAGGCCACACATTCATCACTGTTTGGCTGTAACTATAAACCTTTTAAATTTTTTAATATTTATAACAACCCTCCCTCCCCTTGATGTAAATCACACACTACACACTGTCATTTTCAAATGGCATGAGTTTTGTGTGCTCAGTGTTCAGGTGGAAAAAATACAAACAGGGATTTAAGCATTGGAAAAATAAAGCATTTTAAAGGGTTGATACACAACAGTATAAAAGAGGGGTTGGTCTGTTTAAAAACAACTTTCAGGAGAAAAAAAATGCATAACACCAGCATCACAGCTTCTTAGACTTGACTGTTACCTTGGCATCTCCAAGAACTGATGACATAACAACATATTCTATTTATTACACAAGTGGTTTGGACACGTTAAAGAGGCAGCATCTGATTTTCCAGGTTAAAAAAAAAAAGACTTAGCAAAATGAAAAGAAAGCACTTGAACTTCTTATATTTTATAAAATATCACAGTATCACAGTTGTCAAATAGCAGCAGCTTTCTCTCCAGATTTGCTTGAATGATCACAGTAGTATAAAATATGGAGATAGATTAAGATTGCTGCATTTTTTTTAAAAATCATACAATTTGGGGAGCAAGGAAATTATCCCATATAAAAATACCATGTTATGGAGAGGCCAATGACACAAGAGTAGAAAGTAAAAAATTACAAAATCTCAGAACTGAAAGAAGAAGGGTTCTACAAATTTTTTTTGGACTCATGCAGTCCAAGCTCTGTTGGCAATGCAGCAGTTGGTAGTTTACAATCAAGAGGCCACTGCAGAATCAGGGCCTAACTAGGCTAAAAAGCAGCCCACAGAATGGTGTCAAAGGTTTTTGAGAGGCACTCCAGGAAATGCAGAGGGCCTTCTTAGCTTGTAGTCTCAGTCCTTCCTTAACACTCTTTTTCCTCCCTTATAAGGACTAGTGCATTGACACTGGCAGTATGTATCTCCACAAACTGATCTGTCTGTCCATTCATTTCCCTGGGCATATTAGCCCCCACCCCCTATCCCCCTGCAACAAACAACTTGGTTCACTGAGTTAGTCCAGCTTGGTAAATTTTTTTTTTAAAGAAAAAACGTTCCAAGTATCTTAAATTAAGTATACAAACACCATAGGGTTTCATACAGAATAAATAGGACTAGTTAAACCAGGTGGCAGATCTGAGCCATCGGTTTGTATCAGGCTCTACATTGTCTCAGTTCAGGAAATAGTCCAAAGACTTCCATATTGAAAACCTTTATTATTTTGACTAGTATTATTATTTCTAGTGAATAGTTCTTGAAGCATCAGAGTTCCCATAAATTTCTTCATCTTCTGATTCTGAAGTAGTTCCATTGCTGGAAGGTGTATGGAGGTGGTTTGGGGCTCCACTGGCCTGACAAACATACCACTCATTGAGATTGGTGACCTGAGGGGAAAGAGTGGCAGAACGGCTCCTGGCTGGGTCCAGGACAGGAGACAAGGGGGCTCCTATTGGGGTCCCCATTGATGGGTAACCAAGGCCACCTGGAGAAGGTGGAGGAGACTTGCAATGGATCTTCATATGTTTCCTCAAGGAGCTAGGGTGTGTATAGGATTTGTCACAGCCTCGAATCTTACAGTAGTAGGGTTTATCACTGGTATGGACATGGGAATGTTTCTTTCGGTCACTGCTATTGGCAAACTTTCTGTCACATCCATCGAATTCACATTTAAAGGGCTTCTCCCCTGAAATAGAGAATAGATAAAGTTAGCAACTGCTTTCTAGAAGTCTCCAGATTGATTGTGAAATCCTGAAGAATAAATGAAGGTTCATTTCCCTTTACAACTCACAACCAACCCAAGAAATTGGTCTGGTCCTTTTTTGCAGGTTGCAAACTAGGATGAGCGCATGGAGTTTATTGGCATAAGAGTTCTCCCTAGAGCACAAGAAAATAGAAATAATAGTATAGGGTCCATAATAATGTAGTCAGATTGTAGCAACAGAAGCATCATAGCAATATGATCTTGTAAAACTTCATATAAATATGAATTATACATATATTTTAAACTGTTCTATACATATGTACACACACAACTTAATGTGTGTATATATGTGAACCAAGTGGCACATTTATGAAATATACATTGCTCACATTCTCGCACCCTTTCCACACATAATATATCGACCCCAGACACATAAGAAAACAAAAACATTTGCAGAAAGCTGGAGATCCCCTCCCCTAAGAACACCAGTGAATGACATCACACTTTCAAAGTCACAGTAGGAAAAGAAATACATATACCACATTAAAATTCAAATGGAGATGGGTGTAGAAGAATTATAAAGAAAATGGTTGTGTTTTTTGGTCTCAGATTGTACCCTTCCCCTGTCCCCTAATTTCACTAATGAAAGGAAATCAAAGAGGATGTTGAGTGGGGGAGGGAAGAAGGAAATGAAACAATCTTTCTCCTAAAAAAAAAATAGCACCTGTAAAACACACAATCTTACCACTGAGTTTTTACAAGCCTAACTGGGCCATTCTTGCACTTCTGGTCTCTGCCATCTACCAGCTTTCTTCACAACTTGCAGTATGATACAGAGCATGACACAATAGAATGGCAACAAACACCAATATAAAGAAAGCAGTAGCTGTGCACAGCCTCACCCATTTACCTTGAGGCGACGTGCCACTAAAAAGTGTGTAAGCACGTCTAATTTAATAGCTTTCTACATTTCTTCAGAGTTAAAAGACACAGAAGAATGTTTGCCAGGTTTGGGGTACAAATTTCCTTGTGTCTGTTCTCACTATTCCAGGAACACAATTCTGTGGCTTCTTCATGTATGAATTGTACATAAGATTCCACTCCAGGAAAATCTATTCTGCAAGTGAAAATACTCCTTTATACTAGAAAATGAGAGATCTAGTTACACTTTTGTGTTGAAAGAAGATGGCAGAAGCTATTAAAAACTTGGTTTTTCTTTTTCCCCCCCATACTTCCTAGGTAACTTTAAAAGTTCATGGCTGGAAAAGTGATCTTTTAAAAAAAAAAGTCTAAAATTGCATTCCATAGTATGGAACATATACTTCCCAATACCATCTCTCCAAAAAGTTTCAGAAATTTAAAGAGGGCTGAGAGAGCTGAAGTGGGGCTAGAGTCTCAGAGATGGGAGTTCCACTATTCTTTAGGACAGAAAGCCACTGCTGTATCTGAACTTTTTTTTGTACCACTTCATTCTTAAGAAATCTCTCCACAATGGGTCTTTTTCAGTGTTGAAATATCTGGGTATCTTGTCTTAATCAAGTTAAAATGTTTTCTATTTTTCATGGTTTTGATTTGTTGTTGTTTTTAAGGTCCAAAAAATGTCTAAATTCCTGAGTTCTCAAGGAAACATATTCAGATATTGAGAAAATAAATTACTCTGCCTGAAAATATGAAGAAAATTTAAGCAGACATTTCAAATATACTGTACACCTATGCATACAGAAATAAAGAACACACCATAACCAGAATTATATTCTTAAAACTCTTCAGAGATTAGATACTTTTTTTTAAAAAGTTGCCAGTTCTTTTTCAAAGCCTGTCAGGATTTTGATATATCCATATCAGATTTCACAAATGCTAAGCTTATATAGTTTTCCACAAACTATAGTGAGATAAGCAAGGAAAGAAAACTGGTTCCTGCAATGCACGGGGGAACAGGAATTGGTACTGGAAGAAAGATCAGGAGAAACGGATAGGTTGAACAGTGGAAAAGTGGGGTGGGAGTGATTATGGGTAAGAGTTAAGAAAAATTTAAAGGACAGTTACCGAAGAAACCTGAGACAGAAAACTGACTCTGTCAGATTGCTTACTGGAGCCAGAGAGACACCCCGAAAGATTATTAATTTGTCGGTAGTATCTCTAGATGGACTTACTGGAGTCATAATTTAACTTGTTTAAAGCTATGTCCCAAGAGGCACTGATTCTGAGTCAGGCACCATGCCTTTCCTGTGGGCTCCCAAGCCCAACCGGGAACTCTACAGAAGCTTCTCAACTGCCCTGATGCGGGTATCCTGCCCGTCCATCTTTCAACAGAAGTGTGCCATAAACAACTCCCGTTGCCATTCAAGTTCTGAAATTGGTCTTTTGGAGGAGAATCGTGAATTATTTGCTTTAGAAGGACCGAGAAAAACGTTCAGTCGAAGAGAGAACTTTTCCCAAGGAGCCCAAATCAGCCCTAAAAATGGAAGAAGTTGAGGAGTGGGGTTGGGGGAGGGGTAAAAGTGGGGCTGCGGAGTGAAAAGCGACAAACACCGGATAAACAGAGGTAGCTCCCCTGAGAAAGCGGCTGTAGGCGAAGAACACACAAAGCCTCAGCTAAGCGTACCAAAGATGACAAATAAAAGCCCTGAGTAAGAGAGTTTGAATTTGAAATGGCTGGTTTCCCCGCTCACATTGTGTGCTAGGGTTCAGTTACCCAGGGGGAAGTACAGCCACAGGTCCAGGCAATTAGAAGTATTTACATGCAAAGGTTTGTTTCTTTTTAACTGTAAATACGTTTCTTTCCCCCACCCCCAGCTTTCCCGCCCACTCCCCTCTCACTCCAGCCAGTAGCAGAATCTGTGGGAACTCTGGGGTGCTTCCCAAAGTTCTAAGGCCTTCTCTGGCTTGGGAGGAAGGAGACCATAGCAGTTCTACGACAATTTGCTGCCTTCCTCTTATTCCCAGATCACAGCAGCCTTTCTTGGAAATAATGTTCCTTTATGCTCAAGATGAGAGAATTGCTTAAAATGTTCTCCTTCGGTTATTCTGGGGGGTGGGGAAGGTGAGAGGAGACAATGGGGAAGAAATAAAATAAATTATGCAGGAATACGGTAGAAAAAAATCCAGAACCCTCATCAGCATAAGAGCCTGATCTTTGGGCCTGGTCCTTGAAGGCTCTAGGCTTCTGTTTATCTACATGTCCTCACCTTGGTCTGTGATGTACCCTGGGTGAACCCTGCCTTACCTGGGCTTGTGTCTTTCAAAAAGAGGTCATCATGGAACTTTCTAGGCCTGTATCTGCATCACAGCACCCCAGCAAGAAAATTAAATCTTAAAATGCTCCAAGCCCTGCATTGATCATACCCTTGCAGCCTAACTGGGAATCAAACTGAAAGGAAACCCTGGAAAATAGGAGCTCCCAAAGATCTGCCAAACAGCAAGAAGGGACAGACATCCAAGACTCAAGTTCAGAGAAGTGGCAAGGAATAAGTTTGGGAGCATTACCCAGAAAGAGTCAGATTTCAGGAGCTGTAAATCAGAAGTCTCTGTGCTTTTCAAAGAGTGGAAACCAATCTAGACCTTTGGTTGGAAAACAGCCTTTTGCTGTCCCTAGGGTCTTCCCAGAGAAGGGGTTAACTTAACCTCCCATTCCATAGGGCTCAAAAGGCAAAAAGCTTCCAAGCTTCAAACAGTATTCAACTTTTTATTTTTTTATTTTTTAAGGGCATGAGATAGGAGAATGGATAGAAAGGAAGGCTGAAGTAGTGCAAGAAGTACTTCTCCCAGTCATGGACCCTCTCTGCTACTCAGGAGTGGATTGATTGTGGGGCAGGAGCAAGGATGTCCTGTTGGGATTTTTGTTTTCCAAAATTATTAAGGCAGAGGCATCTAGATTTGAAAAGAACTGGGAAACCAGACTTCTCCAAGAATGCCCTCTCTCTGTCTCCAAGTAGTGCTAAACCGTGTCCACAACACTAAGGAGGATGGGGCTTTAAATGTGTCAGTTAAGGGGAGAAGACTCGAGCTGAAAGGGGACTGAATTACTTCACTTCTTTCCAGAAACAATACGGGACTCCTAAAACAAATTCTGCAGATAAAATCTATAATCCTTTCAACCACGGGCCATTTGCCCTTACATTTGGACTCCAGTCCTACGTAATCTGCCTTCCTCTTCACAGAAACACCCGATAAATCAGGAAAGTAATTATGTAAACTCTAGTTCCTTAAGTATCCTCCGAGGGCTAATATTTGTCTGTCACTATAAATCCCAGCTCAGTTCAATCTTATCAGAGCTTCTACCCTCACGCATCTGCCCTCTAAGGAGGGGACGGGGCGGGGGTGGGGGGTGGGGAGAGACCTCTGATACAACCATCACAATTTAGCAACAGCCTTTTAAATAAACGCCCAAAGATTCCAGTCTAAGGGAGTTAGACCCAAAGACCAAGACAGAACTTCTCTATTACTTCCTTCAGACTATAGAAACATTCTGAGAGAGGCCAGAGAACAATTTTTCCATCACATCCCCTGGGTACCAGAGGGACTTCACCCTTTAAAGAAGTTCTCTCACCTTCTCCATAATTATTATGGGGGAGGGGGGAAAGGTTCTTGGGCCCTCCCCTTCACCGAAGGTCTTTTCCAACAGTCTGGAATTTCAGACGAAAACATCCCCCCTCCCCCAACAACAACAAAACTTCTGAGTGGTGATACACTCTGGTCATAGGGGCTTTGGGAAAGTGGGTGAAAACTGAAGTCAGTCACCCTTGATAACCTCCCCCCCTCCCCCCGTGCGCCTCCTCCCCCCTCCCACCTCCCGCCAATTCCAGGAGAAAAAAAAGAGAAGGAAAGGGGGTATAGGGTGGGGGTGGGGGACTGCAGACCGTCCTCGTAGCTCCTTCCACTTCTCCTTCTTGGGCTGCTGCTGCTTGTGCTGTGGTGATGGTTTGGTGTTGGAGGAGCTGTTTGCCTGTTCCGGGCAGTGGGGCTGGAGGGTAGACTGGAGACTTTTCGCCGTGTTGAAAACACAGCGCTGTGAGTCCTGAGTATGTTACCGAATTACTTATTCATGGAAAAAAAAAAGGGGAAAAAAAGAGAAAAAAAAAGAAGTCACATGTCCGGGTTATACGTATGCGAAGAAAAACAGCAGAAGGAGGGGGGAATAATCAGGATAGAAGAAGAAGCAGCAGCAGCAGCAGAAGCGGCGGCAGTGGCGGAGGAGGGAGGCGGGAGACTGCAGTGGTGGCGACGGCGGCGGCGGCGGCGGCTGCGGCGGTGGCGGCGGCGGCTGCAATTGCAGCAACAGCCTAGGGAGAGATACCCACCTGTATGAGTGCGCTTGTGAATCTTGAGGTTCTCTGAGCGGGCGAAGACTTTCCCGCAGCCGGGAAAGGGGCAGGGGAACGGCTTCTCTCCGGTGTGCACACGGATATGATTAATGAGCTTGTACTTGGCCTTGAAGGGTTTGCCTTCTCGGGGACAGTCCTCCCAGTAGCAGACGTGGCTGCTCTGCTCGGGGCCCCCCACGTGCTCCACTGTGACATGGTTCACCAGCTCGTGCATGGTGCTGAAAGTTTTGGAGCAAGGCTTCGAGGCAGGGGGCGGCGGGTGCTGCTGCTGCTGCTGTGGCTGTGGCTGCTGCTGCTGCGGCTGCAGCTGCAGCTCTTCCTGGTCGATCCACTTGCAGATCAGCTCCTGCTTGATTGGCTGCCGCATGTACCGGAGGAAGGCCCCTGCAGCCGCGGCCGCGGCTGCCGCCGCCGACCCGGGGTGGTGGGGGTGGTGATGGTGGGGGTGGTGAGCAGGAGGAGGTGGAGGAGGCGGAGGTGGTGGAGGTGCGGGAGGTG
>NW_027187289.1:3703275-3712019 GCF_028583685.1 Petaurus breviceps papuanus
GATGGTGATGGTGATGCCCGTGTCCAGCTGCCGCCGCCGCCGCCGCCGCTGCCAGGTTCAGGTTTAAGTTCAAGGAGCCGTAGCTGTGCAGGGAAGCTGCTGCGGCAGCGGCGGCGGCGGCGGCGGCCGCTGCTGCCCCGTAATGCGAGTCTCCAGAGCGGGGTCCAAAGGGAGGCTCGGCACGGCCATACAGTTCCGCAGCCGCCGCGGCCGCTGCAGCCAGACCCAGACGCATCTGGCCGTTCAGCGGGTGGGGGTGGCTCCCTGGGCCCCCAGACGGCTCATGCAACCCTGGGAACAGCGCGGGACCGCCGCCGCCGCCGCCTCCAGACCCATCCGGGGCCGCATAGGCTCCAGTCGAGGAGATGAACATGCTGCCAGAGTGGGGAGGCGGGGGTGGGTGCTGGGGGGAGCCTGCCCGGGAATGCTGCTCCCCTCCCAGCGCCCCGTGCATGGCAGCAGCAGGGGCCGTGGTGGAAAGGTCTCTCCTGAGGATGAAGTCCCTGCTGTTGGTCTTGCTGCTGCCGCTAATGCTGCCACTGCCGCCGCAGCCGCCGCCACCACCACTGTTGGTGGCGGTGTAGCCCGCGAGGGCAGAAGGAGGTGGAGGAGGAGGAGGGGGAGGGGGAGGGGGAGAGGGGGAAGAGGAGGAGGAAAGGGGAGGGGCTGGGGGAGGAGGTGCAGACTGCGCTGCACTGCCCCCACCACTGGGGTAGTTGCCCGCGCCGGACTTCAAGGCGAACGCGGCAGTGGCAGCAGCAACCGCTTGGGCTTCGGGGTGCGCTGGAAGCGGCTGGGAGGGAGGGCTGAGTTTGAGCGCGTTCGCCTGAGCCATGTGCTCGGGTCCGAACGAAGTGAGGGCCACTCCAGGGTCACTCCCCAGATCCCGGGGGTGGAGGTGAGCTGCAGCGGCGGCTGCGGCTGCTGCAGCGTGGTGGTGGGAGTGAGCGGGTTGACTCCCCAATCCGGGGAAGCCTGTCATACTCTGATGAGGATGGGGCTGAGCCGCTGCCAAATCTGCTAATCTCAGCGCCGGCGGATTCCTCTTGCTCAAAGGGGGCTCCATCAATACTACACAATCAGAACCATATACCCTCACTGTTGTTATTTTTTCCCCTCTGCCAGACTTCAAAAAACATGTATATATTAAGCGCTCTTTAACTTCTTTTGTCCTTGTCTCCTAACTCCGCTTATTCCTTTCCCCACTCTGTCCTCCAGCGATTGGCAGAACGAACACCACATTTGAGCTGCACAGTGGGACCGAGATTTTGGAAATGGCACGGGTGGGATTGGAGGGAGTCGTCTGATTGGCAGCAGTCGGGGCTGCCCGATTGGCTCTCTTTCAGGCCCGCGGCTCAGCGGGCATCCGCCCTCATGCTAGCCTCAATCTTTGGTTTCGCTTCTATCCCCACTTGCCTCCCGCCCCCTCCTCCTTACATGCCCCCAGTTCCCCCCTTCCTTCCTGTCGAAAAGTTGTACTTGTAGAAAGTTTGCGACGCGCGAGTGAGGTGCTGAGTGCCTCAGCCACTGAGGGTCAGTGAAGTTGATGCACCTTGCAAACGCCCAGCTTAAGGATGTAGCACACCCTCTCTAATCAGGTTGAAATTTAGCTAGCCGGCCCTTCTGCTGGGAATTGAAGAGAGATGTTCACAACCGTGACTAGGAAGATTTCCCAACTTCTAACGTAACCACTAGCCCACTATTGGTCAAAGCAAAAGCTCCCTCTCCTGATCCCCGCCGCCCTTCCGCCCCCTTTTTTCCTCCCTCCTCTTTTCAACCCTCAAGAGCTGTCATTGGGAGGTGGATACATTTATTCACTTAACCTCACCTGAATTAATACTTCTTGAAACTTTATTCGAGGGAAGAAACGGAATGTGCCCCAACAGAAGACCAAGGTTACAGTTAAATGGCAGTAGAAGTGGGTGTTTTTAGAGATGACAACACCTACTAGTTGATTTCGGGATAACCTGAGTGATTTGACACTGTAAATAGGGTCATTCGGGACAAGTAAAAATTTTACCTCAACTTGTTAGTTCATGGACTCCTTTTCAAGACGGTTTAAGATAATAGAAGTGTAATCTCTGCTGCTTTCCAAATATGACGCTTCCAATTAGATGTGCAAAAACACATCCTAAAAAAAGTCTCTTACCTTTTGAAGATAAAGTCTCGGATCTGGCCGCCTGTCATCTCTCCGAGCTAATGAAATAGCTAGAATCATTTTTAGAAGAAATTCTCCTGGTCAAAGTCACTCAACACATTTGTACATGGTTCTTCAAATTTATTCTATATTAGAAATGTTCTGACATCATGAAAATATGTCCGATCAATTTAGCATCTATGTCGTCTTTTACCTTGGTTTTTTTTTCTTCTTATGAACATCTCTGATAGATGCCTTGCTTGAGAACCATAAGGACCATGTACCTCAACTGCTTTCAAAGGGAAATTTTCTATTATTTTCTCTCACTTCAGTCTTGGTGGAGAACAGGTGTACACCAGGTTTTGTTTTTCTGTTTAGCAAAGTAAGATTGAGTAAGGTTACTTTTTTTTTTCAAGGTGTCTGACTTTCAAATTTTGGACAAGAAGGCTCCCCCCTCCCCCCCATTATGTACAAGGAGACTCAGAAGTCAAGCTCACCTCTTTTTTTTGGGGGGGGGGGGGATTTATCAGTGTAGCCAACTTTTTCCCAAACAGTTGTGACAAAGGGTGAAACTTGAAGCTAAATGTCAATTTTCTGTTTAGAAATATAGACAAGGCCTTACCAGATTGTTTGTCAGCAAAGTCAAAATGGATTATTTTACCAGAAACAGCAGAAATCTTTCTAGACAAAGCAATTGTGGTACAGTATTATATAAAGAGTGAAAGAGGTGATGACATTAAAGTTGACATTAATTACAGCAATTTGAAAACCCACCCCTTACCCCACTATGTGACCTTAGAAATGAGATGTCTCTTCTAAATCTGGTGTCTAAGCAAAGAATATAATAAAAACCAAATTTCAATCTCTCTTTTTTAAATGCTTTGAAAAAGTTTGAATAGGAAAAATAAGGAAAGCCTGAAGTGAAGTCAAACGAAAATTATCTTAGGAAATATCACTGGGAGGTAGGGTGGAAAGGGAGAGATGCTTGCCTTTATTGCCTAAATATAGGTCTGAGTTTCACAGTCTTTTCACAAAGAAAACTAAGTATGACAGACTTTCCTGCCATTTCTTTATCTACACTTAGTCATGACTTATAGGAATAATCTTAAAATTCAAAGCTATACTACCTTAACTGGCCTTATTATTTGTTTGGTTCATCCTGAAGTTCTAGGGAAGAATTTCTCTCATTTGAATTTATTCAGCAATGAACTTTAGTGCTTAGGCTAGCATAGCTTTGAATTCAGTACTACAAGTTATAGGTAAAGATTCAAAATAAACACATGCTGCCTTTAAAATGGGCTGTTGAGTATTTTTATTGTGCTATAAAATGAGGACTTCCCTCTCCCCTTCAAAATAGCTTTTCCTCAAAATTATAACTGCTCTGTTTTATTGAATTACTGAAATTTAATGGTTAATGGGCAAATGCATGAAGGAAAAGTTGTAAATGGGGAGTAATAGTGCTGTAGTGCTGTGTGGAATCTTGTACACGCCTCCTTGTACAACTCTTGTTAAACACAGCATGATATGTATCTGTCATTGATTTAATATGTCTTAATTCAAACATACCTCACTGATCAATTTCCTTATGGAAACCCTGAAAAAGAAAAAAAGAAAAAATCTCAAAGAAAGTAATATGCAGGTTTGTTCTGATTGGTAATAGAAGTATTTATATGTTGGTTTATGAGTATTCCATAATTTGTGATTTAATACATATAGTGAAAAGATTATTGACTCAGGCAAGTACACTTTGAAGCTAATTCCTGAATTCTCTCCCTCAGAGAATATTTAAACACACATGAAAACTCTGAATCTACACCAATAACAGGCCGATAACCCTGATCAAATAACTCTTGATAGGCCTAGATTTTGGGCAAAAAGGATAGATAATCAACTTCCTGGAGTAGTCAGTTCAAAAATGCATTTTCATTTTGTTTACTTTCTTCATACTATTGTTATGACCATCCTGACCCCAGAGTAATGTCTTTTTTAACCTCATCTGAAATTAAAGATTCTCTAAAATCCAATGAGTCTATGAAAAAGTCAATTGCATGATGCATTATTAAATAAGCATAAAATAATTGATAAGAGTTTTTTTAAAAAACTATTCAATTAATCCCTGATCTAGTTATTGTATTTTCAAATATGACTATAGGCATAGAATATAGGTGCTATCTTTAATGCCCCCCCCCCCATAAAGCGATAATGGGAGGAATGGATGCCTTGGGTTTGACTACTGTAGTAATTGCCCCCCTCCAAAAAAAATTTAAGCTGAGTTTCTTGGAAGAAATAAAATATTGGGGAGGCAGGAAAGATTCATTTTGAGGGTTATATGATTCACAAAGCTATCCTCACCCTGTACCGCACCAGACAAAAGAAAGAGGAGGAGGGAGAGGGGAGGGGAGAACGAAAAAGAAAGTGCAATGCACTACATAGCTGTCTGGCAACCGAACCTCCAAGGGGCTGCAGGTCGCTACAAGGTTCTGAAGGGAAAACCATGGACTTGCGCTAGCGCAGCCCACCTTGGCTCGCTGGGCCCTTGGAAGAGATCCGCTGCGCCATTACCTCACGCCCTGTAAGGCTGCATTCACACAGCCTCCAGCGCACGCTTGATTGCCCTGGCTTAATTATTGAACAGATACAAGTTTCTTTTCGATGGGGGTGGGTAATTAATAAACTATAAGAGGAGTGAATTGGACATTTCCTCGCTTTTGAGCCTTTGTCTATGGTTTTGACCCCGGGGGGTGGAAGGGAGGGAGGGAGGAAAGAAGGAAAGGATGGTGAGGAAGCACTGGTAGTGGGGGAGAAAAGAAAGGCAGTACAGAAAAACATAGATGGAAAATCCACCTTTTAGTGTGCTCTAAATTACTTTGTGCTCAGTTCTGAATGTTTTCTGCAAGGTTCCGTTTTCTTAGGGGTTGAGATAGTTGTGTTCTGGAGTGTATAGGATCAAAACCCCAGTAGAACTGAGTTCCAGTTCCAGTACACATTATTTGTTATCCTCCTCTGAGTGGATGTGAAAGTGAAATCCTCGAAATATCATTTTGGTTACTCCAATAGGTACAAAATTCTTGTCTGTAGCACAACCTATGAAGTTCTTGAGATCCTCATTACTTTTCAAACACAGAGCAAGGTGGAACAGAGAATGAAAAAAGATGCAATTTAATTTAGCTGTTTTACTAAAGTAAGGAAAACTCTAGGTTCAAGGGTTTGCCATAATTCTCTTAAAAATTGCAAGTTAAATTTAAAATGAGGTATAGTCACCTATGGTTGAGAGATGCTCCACTGCTCCTTGGCAACTACTCTGGGTTCCCTGACACATTCTTCGTATCTTGTTCTCATTTTAGGCTGCAAAGGTTTGCCTCTTTGTCTGCTGGAATAAAGCTATTCTGCTACTCCCCCCCCCAAACCCCAAGACAGGCAGATACATATTCCTTTCTTGAGCTACTGGGATGAGTTCTGCAGGTTGATCAAGGTGTGAATATTCTGCTTGATTTGCTCTAAACTGTTCAGTTTTGTTTTTAATCCAAGAAGTGTGTCTTGCATGTGTCTGAAGGGAGGAAATACCTTTTTCCGTTCCTTAAGCAAAACCCTTCTATACAGAGGTAGGAGTGATTGTCTAGGGCTAACATTAACTGGGTGAGTTGTGTGTAACACAGCCTTCTTAATCAAAGTTTGTGGGGATCGGGTGTGGAAAAATAAAGCAGACAATTCCTGATCATGACCATGTTGGGGAGAGTGTTGATTTTTTGCTTATTATTTCTTCGAACATTCTGATAGTCTTGGATTGTAACTCTTCCACAATGATGCTCCAACATCAGCAGTTAACAATAAAACACATTTCCTCTATCTTCATTTTTCCTTACTTAAAGGATGGCAGGAGTTGAATAAAACTATCTAATTATTTTTCTACTTCGAGTTGATTGTTGACTATTTTCACTGCTAACTATTGGGAGTTTGTAGAGATCTGGACACTGATAAATCTTTTAACTATTAAGATGTCAAATTTCTTAGAAACACCTTGAGAAGAGATAAACACAATTGGAAAAAATACAAATATAAAAACTAAAAACAAAGTATTTCATAATAAGTACAGTTATTACAATCATATAGTATTTTGTGATCCTCTTTTTTTTTAATTTTCCCCTGCCTCTTTTCCATTTGGACAGCAGTTGTGTAATTCAAAAAAAACCCAACCATTTTTTTTTGCTGTATTGTTACCCCCTGCTCCCACCTCCCTCCCCAGATCTATACTTCAATATTTGAAGAAGCTGTTGAGATAAATCAAATAGTGACACATTGACGGGTTTACTTGTGTAAGCAATATGGTTAACATATGGCATTGTTATTTATGAATGACAGCATAACTTGTATTACAAAGTCTATTGCTATAATGCTGCAGTTTATTGGAAAGCTGCTCCGCTGTCACTAGTGTTCAACCTCCCTGTTTGTATTTCACCTAGGACCCCAAAGGAAAATATTGGAATAATGAAACATTCTCATGTAAGCTAATGCCTCGGGCTTTGTTTTTATTGTTTGCTGGAGTAAAAATACTCCCCTAAGGAAATAGGGGACGCAATGAGACAATAAAGTCCTCCTTCCTTATGTAAGAGCACAATCCCAATTCCACAGTCCCAACAGACAGTGTTTAGTGGTCTGCTTGCATTTGTCCCGTTCTTCCTCTTCTAGACAAACGAACAGTGAGATTGCCGTATTCCCAAATAGCTGGCGAGCACATTTTTATATAGCAACTTTTTTTTTATAAGCACAGCTACAGAACAATAAATGTTAATGGTGGGAAGGAGAAAAGGTAAAGGATTTAGCAAATTTCTCAAACATTGGAGCGGGCAGCGGCCCACGCTACCCGTTCTTTAAAAAAAAAAAAAAGGCATTTAAAAGTTACTACTTTGGCTGAGATTTTCATTATTTCCCTTTTCTTTTACATTACACTTCTGTTAAACTGACAAAGAACTTTTGTTCCGAAGTGTGTTTTACAGAGGGAGGCTACACCGCCACACATGTGGTCTTTCACGGGTCAGAGGTCGAACGGCCTAGAAGTGGCTAAGATCGGCAGAATCAAAGGTAACCTGCAACTTAATATCCTGTTGATGATCTTGTTGAATTTATGAGTGTCTGTGATACAGACAACGGTGCAAGTGATTCTGTTAAATCGGTCTGTTCTTTTCAGGTTAAATAGACAGCATCATCTCTCCACTATTCCCAAGTCCTTACCTCCCCCATTGCCACCCCCATTCCCTTTCCTTAAGGGGAAAAGAAACAAAAAGTTTGAAGTGCATAGTGACAGACGCATCTTATCTCCAATTTAAACAGGTCAGATTTCCTTTCTGTTTTCCTCTCCTTCTAGATAGCAATATACATATAATTATTCTATACAGGAAAGTCAATATAAACTTTTCGCTCAGAAATGCACAATGAGAAACATTTCATTTACCATTTCAAGTACATTGGGTTTTTGGGGTATACTTTATATTTCTTGAGTTTTGGTTATCATTGTTCTCCTACCCGCCCCACCCCCTATACACAACGTGCCCCCCCCCCCCTTAAAGGAAAGGACTCAAAAGAGGAAAACAAAAAGCACAATTCAACCTAATGCAAACTCTCCAGTCCTCATCAACCCCACCATCCCCATGCTCAAGGAGCCAGTAGCAAGCTCCAGTGCGATTTAAAAAGAACAATTTTGGAAAACTTACAAAGAGGGAAATGTTTGCCCAGTTGAGGCAGTTGTTTGTTGTGCTGCAAAACGGGCACTTCCAGAAACCTGTTGAAAAACTTATTTCAATATAACAGTTTACAGCGTAGTTTGGTCGCTTTCTTTCTTCAGAGAACAAGTTAAAGTCTATATTTGTAGCAATAGTTCTCAAAGCATTTGCAGTTTCTCTTTCTCAACTCCCTTTCGATCGATCTCGCTCTTTTTCTCTCTCTCCCCTTCCCTTCCTTTTTCACCCAGTGACAGGAGGGAAAGAGGTTTTGCGGTTTGTAGAGAAATAAAGCACTTCTTAGAGGGGACGGCGACGTGACTTTGAACTTGGATCAGCTCCTCTGTTTCCTGCAGAGAGAGTAGAACTGGAGCCCTGAAAGAATAGCAAAGAGAGTCCAGCCTGCGGGGTCTCCGACTGGAATTAACGAATTCCCTACAAACTACCCCAATGCAGTCTCCTGAAGCCACAGAGCCAGAATTCAGCAGGGTGATCTTAGTATGAGAATGGTAATGAGAAAAGGAAAAATCAAAGAAAAATTAGAGAATGGGAGAAAGGACAAGGGAAACAGGGAGAAGTCAAGAGAGAGAAAAAAGAAAGAGATGGAAGGTTAGAGGAAAAGAGGAGAGGAGAGGAGAGTTCATAATGGATTTGACTATTCGGTTTATAAAGAATTCTTACAATCAAATGTAAACAAATCTTACAATCAAAATAGAAGAAAATATTTTCTTTTGGGGAATTATTTGGTACCAAGACATTTTCAGTTATTCTTTCTTCATCTTAAAGACCAGCATGAATGACTAATAATAGTATGTATGAATATTTTGGACCAAGGTGAAGTAATGGGGTAGAATCTCTCTCTCTCTCTCTCTCTCTCTCTCTCTCTCTCTCTC
>NW_027187289.1:3712119-3806374 GCF_028583685.1 Petaurus breviceps papuanus
TCTCTCTCTCTCTCTCTCTCTCTCTCTCTCTCTCTCTCTCTCCCTCCTTTTTTACTTTGAGGGGTAGGGGGCCAGTAGTGGTTTACCACTTTCTTAAACGCTTAGGCAGATAAGTGAAAAGGGAAATCTGACTGACTTCAGGGAGAAAGGTTCAGACTTCCAAGAACTCATCGGAAAGAACTCGGCTTTTGGAGGTGTCACTGCCCAGAAGAACGACCGTGAGTGGCAGCTGGGTTGCAGGTTTAAGAGCTGGGGCAAGCCAATAGAGGCGAGTTGGGGCAAGCCTAGAAGGTTGCTGGGCAGGACAGCTGATTTTCTGGGATCTTCTTCAAACCTAGAGAAACAAACAAAAACGGCTTTTGAAGGAGAGAATAAGACAAACCGATATTCCAACTCGTTTAGAGGCAGAAGTGTTTGATTTCCTTTTTACCTTAACTCATACTCACAAAAACCCGTAAACAAAACGCCTGATTTCCGTGAATCAGGCGAAGGAAGTCGGTGACGGGCACAGTGTCTTTAATTCACACCTCAGCAGACCCCGGATTCTTCGTTCTTCTTTAACTGTTTAGTTCTATCATTTTATTGTTGAACAGGAAATTACCAAAACCTCTCAGACGTTTCAAGTTATCCCAAGAGTGCCAGGTCCTTCTTCTGGTCTGCGGATATGGGGACTTGTGCCGTGGACAAGGCAGCTAAGAGAAAAAGGCACGCTGGTCTTTTGACAGTGAAAATGTTTCACTCCGTGCAGATGGTAGTGATGATGATGATGATTAGTAACAACAACGTGTTTAAACCTTGGAAATAAAACGTAAAACCGTGTATATCTGGCTTGGTCTCTTTGAAGAGGACATGATGCTGACTCACATACAAATTCTGGGGGTGCACTAGCTTTAAAACACCCACAAAGGTAACAACAACCACTCCCAAACCTTGCTGATTTGTACATTGACCCCAAATAGTTACTCTGTATTTAAGCAACTTCAAGACAAGCCCCAAGTAGGGGTCAGGGCCGAGTAAACATTTACAGTAAGAAGGCTTCGGCTGAAGAGAATAACAGAAGGAGAGGCTGACTGTTGTTTGGGGGCCCACAGTGAGGGTGGGGGTGGTGTGTGTGTGTGTGTGTGTGTGTGTGCTCGCGCTGGGGAAAAGACGAGTTTCTTTTTCTCTTAGTTCCTTCTCTTCTTTCCATCCCAGGAGCATTTTTTTTAATGTAAAATTAGAGGGAACGGGACACAGAAAAAAAAAAAAAACCTTGCATTCCATTTCACCATTCTCCCTTGTCCCCATTGCCAACAGTAGGCTCTTAGCACAGGCTCGCAGCCTCTAGTGCGTTTATTAGAATTCTTCCCCTATTCACCCGCAACTTCTCAGGGTCCCTTTTGCCTCAACCGTTTTTTGTTGTTGTTGTTTCTAAACATAATGGCTGCAATGATGGCAGCGGACACTAACATTCTCTTTTTGTGTCTTTGTGGCATTTGTAGTGGTGGTGGCCGTAGCTGCTGCTGCAGTTGCCAGAAGCCAATGACCTTCTCCAAAAATCCCAGGATATGAGGGCCGCCTTTCCCTACCTTCCTAGCCCCCTACCCATTCTAACACTATGCTGACAAACCTGTGACCCTCAGACCCACTCGCCCTGAGCCAAGTGCAGAGGCGCCTTGTGCCTCTGGCGCCGACCGCCACCGCCACCCCAGCTCTCTCCGGAGCCTCTTCCAATGGCAGCGGTGGGTGCTGGCGCTGGGGGCGTAAGGTTCCTGGATGTAGCGGCGGTAGCCCCAGCGGCTACAGCTGCTTCTGCTGCTTCAGCCTCTTGGACCCAGCTAGGCGAAGGGGTTGGGGGGCGGGGGAGGGGGCAGGGTGGAGAGAAAGAGGGATGGAAGCTAGAAGAGAAGCTATGGGGAGGCGGGAAGGACTTGGGGCCCAGATAGCGGCGATTAGCCGACTGGGAGGTAGTGTTGGCAGAGGGGAGGGGGAGGGGGAGGGGCCGAGGAAGGGGAAAGTGTGGATTGACTGGGCCTCAGTGACCAATGAGCTAGCGCGGCTAGAGTGACCGTGCGGTTGTTAAAGGGGGCGGTGGAAGAGGAGCTGCCAGTCCAGACTGAGAGGGGAGGGAGGGAGACGAGAGAAGGGGAGGAGGAGAAGAAGAAAGGGGGTAGGGGGAGGGGAGAGAAAAAAGAGAAAGCAAAAAATAAAAAATAAAAACCGGAGACCATAGCAGCGCCCCCCGATATAAACCGGGGGGGAGGAGAAAGAGGGAGAGGTGGTGGTGGCAGCGGCACATAAACCCCAACGCCAGGAGAAAGGGGAAAAGAGATTTCAGCTTTGGATTCCCCGCACTTGCTAGATCCAGAGAGAATACTCCATCCTCATGGACTGCTGCTGTTCCTGTTGCTACTGCTGCCACCGCTGTTGCTGCTGCTGATCCCCGGCTCCCTGCCTGGGCACAGAGAGAGACAGAAACACGGAAAGAGAGAGAAAAAGAGATCACTTTTTTTAATTGTTGTTATTGTTTTTAATCCTCCTCCCTCTCCTTCTCCCTCCTCCCTCTTTTCCCCTCCCCCTTCTCTTCTTTCCCCTCCCACTGCCATCTCCATCACTGTCTCCACAACCTCCTCCTCCTCCAACACAACTTAAAGAAAGACAGGAGCGTCTGATTCCTTCATCTGTGGGAATTCGCTGCTGCTGCAAGTTTACTACGTGAGATACATCCAATGCCAAGCACGAAAGAAGAAGAGGAGGGATAAAAAACAAACCCCAAACCCTGAATCATAACAATACCCATAGCCGAGAGGAGAGGAGCGGGGAAGGGGGAAAGAAAATCCCAAAGCCGGCAGCTAGAGGAGCAGGAAGGGGAGTGGATTGCCCCGTCCTCCTCCAGGGCCGCCCCCCCCCCCCATTCCCACCCCCTGTTCCCCACCAAGATCAGGTGGAGAAGGGGGAACTAGCAGAGGGGGCAGTGCGGCGGGTTTCGCATCTTCTCCCGGTCTTCTTCTCTGTCTCTGTTGTGCAGTTTGAATTTTTTTAATTTGATTTAATTTTAATGTTTAATTTGGGGGGGGAGTGGTGATTTCTGCGAAAGTGACACGGATCTCAGCCGCGGTGTGTGTGTGTGTGTGTGCGCGCGCGCGCGCGTGTGCGTGTGTTAGGGGGTGTGGGGGGGCTGTGTGTGCAGGAAAAGGCACAGCGCTCGCCCCCCTGCAACCCCCCTCTCATCTCCTCTCCCCCCCCCCCCTCCCCCCCTCCCTTTCCCTCCCCTGCCCGCCCGCCCCCGCCACAGCTCCTTTAATACACTTTGGTTCTCCGCCTGGCTTTGGACTCTTCTTCTCCTCCTCCTCCTCCTCCTCTTCCTCCTCCTCCTCTCTCCGGCTTTGCTCCACAACCCAAGCAGCTCGAAGCTGCAGCTCCGGGCTGCGCGAGCAGCGGCGCGGCGGCGGAGGCTAGCAGAGTAGCTGGGCTCGAAGGAGCCCGCGGCTGCGGAGGCTGAAGCTGCCGCTGCCGCTGCTGCGGCTGCTGCAATTCGAGGAGCCGCCACCGCCAGGAGCAGCCGGGAGCTGAGCGAGGAGGAGGAGCCGCCGGGAGTTGCGCGAGCAGCCGGGGCAGACACCAGCGCCTCCTTCGGGGGTAGCAGCCCGAAGCCGAGCGGGAGCGGCAGCCGGAGCGGAGCGGGCTGACCATGCTGCTGGACGCGGGGCCGCAGTTCCCGGCCATCGGGGTGGGCAGCTTCGCCCGACACCACCATCACTCGGCCGCTGCGGCGGCCGCGGCCGCGGAGATGCAAGATCGCGAGCTAAGCCTGGCGGCGGCGCAGAACGGCTTCGTGGACTCGGCCGCCGCGCACATGGGCGCTTTCAAGCTCAACCCCGGGGCCCACGATCTGTCCCCTGGCCAGAGCTCGGCTTTTACCTCGCAAGGGCCCGGGGGCTACCCGGGTTCTGCCGCTGCCGCAGCAGCAGCCGCAGCTCTGGGGCCCCACGCCGCCCATGTAGGCTCTTATTCGGGAGCACCCTTTAACTCCACCCGGGACTTTCTGTTCCGCAGCCGGGGTTTTGGGGACTCGGCTCCGGCCGGTGGGCAGCACGGGCTATTCGGGCCAGGGGCGGGAAGCCTGCACCACCCGCATACGGATGCCCAAAGCCACCTTCTGTTCCCAGGGATCCATGAGCAGCACGGCCCCCACGGCTCTCAGAATGTGCTGAACGGGCAGATGCGGCTGGGACTGCCGGGGGAGGTGTTCGGTCGCTCGGACCAGTACCGCCAAGTGTCCAGCCCCCGGACTGACCCTTACTCGGCGGCCCAGCTCCACAACCAGTATGGCCCCATGAATATGAACATGGGCATGAACATGGCAGCGGCCGCCGCCCACCACCACCACCACCACCACCACCCAGGTGCCTTTTTCCGCTACATGAGGCAGCAGTGCATCAAACAGGAGCTCATCTGCAAGTGGATCGACCCGGAACAACTGAGCAATCCCAAGAAGAGTTGCAACAAAACTTTCAGCACCATGCACGAGCTAGTCACCCACGTCTCGGTGGAGCACGTCGGGGGCCCTGAGCAGAGCAACCACATCTGTTTCTGGGAGGAGTGTCCTCGAGAGGGCAAGCCCTTCAAGGCCAAATACAAACTGGTCAACCACATACGTGTGCACACCGGAGAGAAGCCGTTTCCTTGCCCCTTTCCCGGCTGCGGGAAAGTTTTCGCCCGTTCGGAAAATCTGAAGATACATAAAAGGACCCACACAGGTAAATGCTGAGTCTGCTGTCTCGAGGGTAGTAAAAGATGGGCGGAAATGTGGGGCTTCCCCTGAAGGTTGAAGGGAAAAAGAAAAAGCATCTCATTTTATTTGAGAGGGGCCTTGATTCTCGGACCCTGTAGACTCTGTGTGTGTGTGTGTGTGTGTGTGTGTGTGTTTAGAAAGGGAAGAGAGGGCTGCTTTGTTATTGTTTAAATGTTATCTGTGGCATCCCTTTAGGAAAATGCATTTATAAATGACAAAAACACATCCAGCCTTTTCACAGTAAAAATATTTAGTTTTCCAAGACCCTCCAAAAATATTGGTGTGAATTGATGGCACAAAAAAAAAAAAATAACGTCTATTAATTTGGTGAACATGAGTAGAGCATGGAGATTATTTTTCCAGTTTGTGCTTTCTATCTCATGTGTGCGTTTTAATGTGCCTTGTTTAGGGGTCGAAAAGTCCCTTTCTGAGACTGCTTCCTATTAAATTTAACTGGTGTGAGCTTGGGCAATAAAACATTTTTCATTTTGAAAGTGTTTTTAAAGTCATACTCGAAGTTATTTGAGGGGGTTTACAGTGGTTTTTGTAACAGTTTGTTAAAGTATGTAATGGGCAACGGAGGATTTGCGATTCCCAAAACTTGAGCTAAAAACCTGGTGAGTTAAGAGCAGGGCAGCGCGGCTCCTGATGGAGGAATCGCGTGAGAAGAGAGAGTCGCAAAATAAACACGTCTCCCAGCTTCATATATTATTCATCTATTACAAGGTCCCAGCCAAAATTGTGCCAGACTATTTTATAATAGGAAGCCAAATATTTTAGCAACTTCCACATCAATATTTACTCGAAAACCGGACGAACGGTAGGCCTATTGTTCTCTTCTGTGTTAGGAGGGATACTAGGTGCTAGACAAGCTTTTAACAAGGTTTAAAATTTGAGAAATTTATTTGCATGAAATGCCCGCATTAAAGTCACTGTGTCTGAACGGATGTCTTTAAAAAACAATTTAGGTGCTAATGGAATTTAATGTTAAATGGTTTTCTTTCCAACTAGGGGTATGTTTGAGTTATCACACCTCTAAATTACTCCAAGCATTCGGAATTCTGGCAATAGGGCGTAAAAACCGTATGAAAATTAAATGGGTACTGGGGGGAGAAATTGGAAGGTGTTTAGTTTCTACGGAATCTGCGCCTCCCTGGAATATCTAGATAGTACCTCTTTCCCAAGCTTAAAAAAAAAAAAAAAAGGAAAAGGAATGGCGTGATGGCAGAAATCATAGTAACTCTTTTTGCAGGTTGTTGGCTGAAAAATAATGGGATAGTCACCCATCTGTGCCACCTTCCCAAAACACACACAACAACGCTAAATTTAATAGTTTACTGGCCTCAGATAGAAATAAACTAAGCCCAACAGCCTGTGTGGTTTTTTAAAAATACTACAAATATTTTGTCATAATAACAGCTTATCAGTGTTGAGGCAAACTTAATAGAAGCTACAGACCAATTCATCACTGTTTTTAAAAAAAGCCCTTCTCAGTCTGGGCGACGCCAAACAATATTCATTAAGCTAGCGGGCCCCCCCTCTCCCCCACAAATGGACACCAGGCTGGAATGAACTTTTTAAAAAATCAAACATAATCTCCATGTTTCTCCTTTCTTGAAATAGGAAAATGCAAAATCTTAAAGTGGATCATAGTCCCTACGGAAGACCACAGTAACAACCCTACGTTCCTTCACCCTCCCCTAAATAGGCATCCGCTGTGGAGTGGATTACAAGTCCAAGTTATTTGTTTACTATCATCAAGCCCTGCTTGTTTATGCTTTCCAGGAGAGAAGCCGTTCCAGTGTGAATTCGAAGGCTGTGACAGACGCTTTGCCAACAGCAGCGATCGGAAGAAGCACATGCACGTCCATACTTCGGATAAGCCCTATCTTTGTAAGATGTGTGACAAATCTTACACCCATCCCAGCTCCCTGAGGAAGCACATGAAGGTACTTGGGCAAACTGGGGCATCCTGGGGAGACCATGGTCTCTTTTTCTCTCCTTTTTATTTTGGAATCTAGCCTCTGGTTTAGAGCCTGAGAATGGGGTAATATTGGTGGAGAAATTCCTACACTAATTGGAAGGGGGAAGAGGGGCGGGGTTGCAGCTTCGGCCTAGGCCTCCAGTCCTCTAAGATCCGAGCTCTTAGGAGCGGGGTCTTCTGAGGAACCCTGCTCTCCTTGGTTCGGCCCCACGGCAGCTGCACTCACACCTAGTCCCCTCTTGTCCTCCCCCCTTCCTTTTGTCTTTCAGGTCCATGAGTCTTCCCCACAGGGCTCGGAATCCTCCCCAGCCGCGAGCTCGGGCTACGAGTCCTCCACCCCACCCGGGCTAGTGTCCCCTAGCGCTGAGCCCCAGAGTACCACCAATCTCTCTCCCGCTGCTGCTGCGGCGGCGGCGGCAGCAGCGGCGGCAGCGGCGGCGGCCGCTGCGGTGTCCGCGGTGCACAGGAGCAGCGGAGCTGGAGGTGGCGGCGGAGGCGGCGGCAGCGGCGGGGGAGGCAGCGGGGGTGCCGGTGGCGGCGGTGGAGGGGGCGGTGGCAGCAGCAGCACCGGCGGGGGCGGTGGGACCGGCGGGGGTCACAGTGGCCTCTCCTCCAACTTCAACGAATGGTACGTCTAAAGGAGGGGCCAATCTCCTTCTCCCAACCCCCTCCCCAGTTTTCCCCGAGTCCAACCAGCCCTCATCCTCCACCCTTCTGCCGAGAAGGGGAAGAGAACAGTTAGTGATAGTGGATGTTTCAATTATTTTTATTCATGCCAGCAAAAGGATTTGAATAAAACAAAGGATCTAATCTCGAAGAGCAAAAATTTCCCTTCCAGAGTCTCTGAAACTAAAAAACAAAAACAAAAAAAACAGCAAGGACACCCAACAACAGCAACAAAAAAAAACCCCAAACCAAACTCTCTTGCTTCCCCCTTTTTGCTCTTCCCCCACTCCCTCTTCCTGGTCTAGTTACTCGTCTCCTGACAAACTGTGTACATAGTGGACTCCTCCTTCCTTCTCTGAGGTGGTAACGAAGTTTTAATGGATTCTTGGTGTATAGAAGTTTGGCCATTTGTAAAACGACGGTTGAGTTTCCTCCCCTCCCTCCCTTCCTTGCCCAAAGTGATGGACTTTTCTTTTCTTTCTTCTTTTTTAGTTCCCCGATTTATTTTTAAGTAATGTGGAAGAAAATGGTTTATTTTGTATTGTGGTATTGAATATTGTGTTCCTTTTTATGAGGCAACTTGATTGTAATCTTCATGCAACTATAGACTGGAAGAAAAAACCGTGCCAAAGTCTCCATTCTGTTTTTCCAACACAATTCTATACAGCACACACATACACACACACTCACACAAACACACAACACCACCACCACCAACGCTTGTGAATGTATTTTTCTGTTAGCTGGGTTTACATGTGATGTTTTAGTGCTTTTGCAAGTTCAATTTGTTAGTTCCTGTACGGAAGACTGTGGGGAAAAATAAACGTTGTGCCGTTAGCTTTTTCCGTAATAACACCCTTCCTTCTGTAAATATCCATTACCATATTTATCCATTTGTAATTAAATTATGGTATTAACTTGCTACAGAGGAAACAATATTTATAAAGAATGTTTCTTAACTATAAATATGTACAATTGTGGGCATAAACTGTTTCAGAATTTTTATTTGAAGGTTTAAGTGGTTTCATCATTTCTTGTGATGTTTTAAGAGTAATGCATACAGAAATATAATAAAAATGTGTTGAAACTGCATGAACACACTCTTCTTTTATAAAGGGTTTTCTTGAAACAAGAAAGAGGTATCTAGAGCATGACAGGTATATTTCTCAATGTGTAAGATGACAAGAGTTGTAGATTTAGCTAACATTTCCTTAGGGAGATACTTTCTAAATTGCCTTTTACACATACTGTTAATGGCTGAGAATGAACTAATATTTTGGAAACTTCTGGGAGACCTAAAGTCAGAAAACTTCAGAACCTTAATAGATTATACGAGAACATTTTTCAGCTATTTGAAAAAAATTTAGACTATAACAAGCCCTTTTTCTTTTTTTTCCCCTTTTTTCTTCCTCTCCCTGAAAAGCAAAATTAGCTAACTTATTTGTAAACTTAGAGCCAAGTGGTAGCACTTTGATTTTGAACTTGACTAAATGATTATTATTTAATAGTCTGAGTTTACCAATAATCATTCATTTTTTTCTTGATGTCTTAAGCAAAGAGCTAACTACATAAATCATTTGCAATAATTCTCATAGTTTTGATCAGCATAATTACCCAAAAGAAGAAATAATAAATACAAGACTTTTAAATTTAATTTGGAAAATTATACCATCAACTGTTGCTGTTGGGTGGGGGCACCCCCCAAAAAAAAACAACCAATGTCCCCCATACAGAGAAGACTGTATCAAGCAAATTAAAATAAAAATAAAATTAAAGACAAATAATTGGAGTGGGGGGAACCTCTCTGTGACATCAATAACTGGTTGGACTTTTATGGTGAGGATGCAAGTCGGTAGAAATAGTTTTAAAGAGCTGTCAAACCATACGACCTAGCAAGAAGAGAGAAGGTAATTAAAAATAGAGAAGGGGAAAGAAATGGATAGTGAAAACATTGAGAGTCGGGGAATGATCAAGACATCTCTATCTTCTCATGGAAATTTAAGACTACGGCTTAGCCCCATTTCCAGTCTTCTGTAGGTAGTAGAGACAGGCTGAAGGGACTGGGCTGGCCAACTACTGGAGCAGAATCAAGCAAAGCCTGATTTGCACAGAACCCCTAGCTCCCTACAGGGGCTAAGCTGCTTTCCACCAAAACTTGTGCAAAGCTACTGGCTTCTTTAAATCTCAGCCAACGACCGGAGCTATTTGTGGTAATGGTGTTTGCTTCCTCGAGGTCTCCAGTCTACACCCCACTCTCTCACTTGATGACTGGAAAAAATAGGCAAACATAGGTAACAGCTCCAACAACTACCACTCTTGTCTGCTTAGAACAACGGAGCTGCTACCTGTTCAGTCGACAATCACGAACAAACATAAACCAGTTGTGAAGGGGAGAGGACAGAGGATGGAGTGGGAGGAGAGTAAAAGGTCTAAGGGGTGATACATCTCCAGGGACAAAGTTCGAGTATATTTCAGAGTGGGGTGTGTGTGTGTGTGTGTGTGTGTGTGTGTCCTGAACGATGGAATCTCTTCACTCTCAGCTGCCTTGTAGCTGTGAAACGCCAATTCCTAAAGTAATTAGGCCACTATTAAAATCCAATTTATAACCCATAATAATATTAAGCAAAATTATTAAAAATAATTGGCATATGTTACTAAGTCTTAGGAGACTTCGCCAGAAATTACAACTGTGGGGAGGAAAAGCCTCAGGTTTTCACCATCCTCTTTTCTCTCCCTTCTCCTCCCCCTCTGTATTCTGTTAGTGGTGGGGAGAAGGAAGAATGTGATGAAGTTAAGCTATTTATTGCAGATTTGGTTTTTTAAACGACTAATTTCAGATAACGATTTTAAAATGTCAGTGGTTTTGAAATCTTAGGTCATTCTTAGTGGAAAAAAGGAACTTCCAACAGACAACTTTAGTCACCTAAAGGGTCTTAAGGACATTTTCTCCCAGTGAGCTGCTAGCTGTGTTGTGTGTTAGAATGTGTGTTTATAAGAATACAATAATCATCGATTTACTCTATTATTTTCAAGGTTTAAACTTAAAAGGAACGACTGTGTTGAGTCCCCTTCTGAACTCAGGATAGTTGGGCCCCGGGGTGGAAGAGGGAAATAAACTGTGGGGGGTGGGGGTGGGAGAGGAGATTCTGTGGGTGGAGGAAGGATGTGGGAGAAAGAGAATGGAGTGTAGAGAAGGGAAGAACTCAGTCCTTGCAGTCCATCTAAACGTCCGCCCCAGAATTAGGTGGGCCAACGGTATCGAAGGCAGCAGGAACAGGGAGAGTTCTCTGGGAGGGGAGCCTTGGGCCTCTTTGTACAGGCCACTGTTACCTCTTGGCCAAAGCTTCTCAAGCACAAAGGCTTCCAGCTTCGCCTCAGTTTTGTTACCCTATTCTTAAACAAAACAACACAGAGAACTTAGCGTTGGTTTCCTAAAGGCTATCCTTAGTCATTTCTACCTTCCCTCTTAAGATGAAAATTCTTGGGGGTTAGGGAGACTTGTATTTCTTTTAAAACGGATATTTTAATTTCGAGTCCTTTAAAATAACCATACACACAGGAGATAGTTCCAAACAGGAATGAACAGGAATGACTGGCGAGGGTGTTTTGGGGGAGAACCTAACCTTGCCCCTGCGGAACTGAATTTCTTATTCGCCATTATTTTAGAGCTCCAGATAGAGCAAAGTGAAACAGGTCTTCCCAGGCTGGCTAACAAAGCTGCCTTTTCATTCATGGCCTGGGGGAAAGGGGAGACGACGGTGGACGAGAGAGTGGCTTTTCCCGCCCCCGCCCCCCCTCAATCCCCAGGCTGACTGGCAATGAACTTGAACTTCAATTTGACTGCTCTAGCCCATAGCCTAACATAAAGCATCCTCTCTGAATTCCTTGTTCTCCTCATCAAAATAAAACCCCACAAAACTATCTTTCCTCCTGTCTTTACTAGGAAACAGATGGAGCGCTGCTTGGGATATGCTTTATTATTATCAATACTATTACCATTAATAAAGAGAATAAGAAAAATGATAACCGAAATCTATTTCGTATGTCTCCTTGGTTAACGATTTCCTCCAAATTACTGTACTCACATTATATACCTTTACGGGCATATAATACATGTTTGTATTTTGTGAGTGTTGAAGGGTATGATAAGAGGAAAGGTAGAGGGAGGGAAGGAAGGAGGGGAGGTGGTGGAAGCGAAAAGAAACAGGTCAGAGGAATTGGTTGATTCTCTGCTTGGAAGCTCAGAACCCCCTACTCCCTCTCCTTTCTATTATTTTCCGTCAATCGCCTCCCCACCCCCTGCCCCCTTTTGTCTACCTTTCAGGCTGCTGTTTTCAGACTTCCCGTGTTTTTATTGCCTGCAACAAACCAGGGGCAGATTCTGGACAAGACCAGAAATGCCCCTGGCCATCCTGAGCTCGATGCCTTTCTCATGTACTGGAAGAGTTGCGAGAAAGAGCCCTATTCTCTTTTTGACAAGCCAACGGAACTCAGGGCTACCAGAAGGCTGAGGAAAATGCGGAAAGCTTCCGCAATAACTCCTCTTGAACGCACATACTCATGCTCTTCCACACCCGGAGACCCAGGGGAGCGTGCAGAAAGATAGGCCCTTGCAAATATACAGTCACAGTCGTAGAAATGGAGTCATGAGAATGAATTTCACATAAAACAAAGGGGAGAAAATCTCATTACAACTATCTCACCACATCAAATATTTGAACTTTTTGATGTGTTGCTACCTAAACTGAGACAATGACTGGGTAAATTCCATTGAAAATCTGGTGCCCGGCTGCAGGGTGGACACACAATAAATACTAGTTAATGAGTTGCTTGTAGTTTTTGATATCGCTTTGACTCCAGTCTCTCCAGTCTAAGCTTGATCCCATTTTCCCACTTGATAAAAGATAACTTCTGTAGACAACAGCGAACGGGTTTCTCTTTTTAACTGGATCCTATCATAACATTGTCCTGTGAAATGTCACCCTCCCCATCGACAAGAGCACAAGGCAAGCACATTGTTTAATACGGAAAAAGAAACCCCAAACCTTCAAGTACTGAACTACTCCCTCCATTCCACCCCACCCCCTACCATGACCGCTGCTCTGGTGTATAGTCATTGCAGACTATGGCTATGCATAAAATATGCTGCACTTACTCTGTCTTTTCGTAGTGCTACAATTACTGGGGGTGGGTTGGAGGGAGAGAGAAAGAAAGAAAACATTTGGCCATTTAAACAGAGTTTTACGAGAAGTTCCATAAAAAAATAAATAGGGCAGCCAGAGGCCGATATAATTCTTACTGGTGTCATGGCCAAGGTTGTGAGGATTCTAGGGACCCTGCTTATCTTTACTCTTCCCGCGTCCCCAGCTGCCCTTTCTCCCCAGGTCCCCCAGCATCTCCAGGCAAGGTCTGACTGGGTTCGCCTACAGTTAGATGGATGAAGAAGACAACGGAAGAAACTGCTGCATCGTACAATTGAGCATCGGCATTGTCCAGCCCTGGAACTCAACACTTTCTTCTTCTCTAAATCTAGCTAACTACAACACCACCCTTTGAAGTTTCTCTTTTTTTTCCTTTGGGGGCCTGAAGCCATTTTCCTCCGATATGAAGATATGAGAAGTCAGTTCCCTTCATTTCCTCTGCCTTGCTACTCCCCAATCTGACTGTGCACAAACTCTTTGTATTCGTCTGCATCCCCTCCATTTTATCTTCCCATTTCCATCTACAGAGAGGGTGAGAAAAGCTCAATCTTACATCTCAGAACCTGAGACCCTGAGCAGAAAAGTGAAATTAATAAATCTGTCAGTATCTCCATCCCTACCCCCACCATGGGTGCCCAAAGTCCCTCAGGGTTTTAGATGCTGATGTAGAGATTGCTTAAAAAAAAAAAAGTCCTTCCGGGCCAGAGAAAGGGGGGAGGGAAGTAATATAAGCATGTAGATGCTTATGAAAGGGCCTCTGGCAATGTGTAAGCTAGCAAAAGGGCCTGTGAGGGCATATGTCAGGGTCAGCATCTGCAGTGGAAGCTGCTCAGGTTCCCTATGGCACTTTCACTTTAGTGCCTATAGCTTGTCTGGGAATAAGAACCCCAGAACCACAGGCCTTCTCCAGTCCCTCTCAGAAGCCTTTGTATTGGGCAAAGGTCTTCTCAAAGCAGTGGAGACTGATAGCAAACAGTCCTGAACTCCTCCAGGGCTTAATTCTCCCTCAGACCCTGGTCCATAACTCATCCAACTTTGAGGAGGGAGGGATAGGTATTCCTCCTGGAATGGAGGCCTACCTTGCTTTTTTAGCAGAGACCTAGAACTTTTAAAAGTATGTGGGGATGCCTGCCTAATAACAATGACAACAATTAGAACATTCCTTCCTCTCCTCTAAAACTCATTTTGATCAGGGTTTAGGCTTCACAGGTTTTGAAACTGGACTGTTCCACTCTGCTTACTTCTCCAGGTCCTTTCTTAATCTTATTTAATAACAATAACAACCTAGTATTGCTGCTAATCTACTACTGGCATCTCCACCTTACATTTATATAACATTTTAAGGTTTATAAACTGCTTTCCTTAGAAGACTCTGGACATCTATTATCCTCATTTTACAAATGAGGAAACTGAGGCAGCATGGTATATGTAAAGAGCATGGCTCTGGATTCAGAGGACCTGAGTTCAAATTTCCATTCTAATACTTAATACATTAATACCAATGTGACCTTGGGGAAATCACTTAACTTCTCTGTACCTCAGTTTCTCCATCAAAGGACTAGATGGTCTCTCCAGCCCTGTATATATGATCATATGATCCTGGGAGACTTGGAGAGTCTAATTGACAGCCATAGATAGTAAAAGGTAAAACCAGAACTAGTATCCATGTTTTCTGAACCAGTGCAACTGAGAATCAAAGAAGCTTCAACAAGACACTCTAGCCCTCTCTTTCCCCCTCAGATCCCTACATATTAATTACTAAGTGTCTTTATTCCAGTCCACTGTGTGAATAAGCCTTTGCTCTCTTTCTATCATTTGAACTGACTCCTGGAAAGTTTAGCCTGAGAAGATTATTAGGGAATTCTCTTGCATGTGAATCTACTTTATACAATTTAGACCTTTATTTTGGCCTCAGGTATAGGTCAGAGACCTACAAGCTTCACTCTGCCCTAGCCTGGGTGGCTTACTTTCTTTCCTCTTTTGCTTAAGGGAGGGGTACTGCCTTCTCTAGCCTGCCTTCCTCCTCCCCCTAAACCAATCCTTACTCTTTTTTTTTTTAACCCGTGATGGGAGGATGTCTCTATATACTTAGCCCTCTTTGCTGCCTGGGATCTGAATTGAACTCCCCAAAATCTGGGCCCTTCCTTTGGTTCTGTAAAACTCCCTATAGTAAATGGGTTTATTTTGGAGGGTTTTCTCCTCACTCTTTAAAAAAATATATTTGTTTACTTTTTCATCTAAGACTCAGAGTTGCTGCCTTTAAATGTCTTTTATCTGCTAAAAGTTTTTGAGTATTTTGAAGCTAGTTGGGTAGAATGGCAACATTGCTCCCACCATCTCATATTTCCCTTTATTTCTTTCCTCTTCCCCTTCACCCCCTCGGTCCTGGTTAGCAGTTTCAATAACAGTTTTAATGAGAGCGATGGCTAGCTCTGTGTTAGGTGGTGATACTTATGAAGATGATCTGACCTGTAGGGAGAGAGCGAAAGGTCAGCTGCATGCCGTGGCCAGATTTCTGCTCGTTCCAGGCCCATGCTGCTCCGATATTGATCCGTGGAGAAAGATAAACATAAAAGCTAGATGCTATGTCATGAATACTAATGAAAGTGGAGTTCGCATTTTAATTGGTGTTGACTTCCTTTTCCCAGTAAACATTTACTGCAAACTACCGTGGGGTCAATCTTTTCCCCTCCTTTTCTTCCCAAGCCCACTTCCCCATCACCAAGCAATCTCCTCCTCCACCTTTATATATTCATTTGAAATACCCTGGCGAAAGAGGTCCGTGTCAACTCGATTTTTTTCCCCTTCCCCTCCTAGGGTCTGTGTAACTTCGGAGAGCCCACTTTCGCCTCAGTATATTTCACTACCACAGTTCCCAGCATGCCACCTTAGCTGCACACACTCATTCTGGCCATGCAGAAGATCCCATAAAATAAATAGTTTCAATGTGGCAGCCGGGATTCAACTTCACCATTTCCTCACATGCATTGTTTAATCGGCTTCTTCTTGTCCTTGGGCTTTAAATATCCTCCAGACGATTGCATCTTTTCTCTCACTGCCCTGGACTGATGTCCGATCAACTCCAGACTGAAATATAAAGGACTTATTTTTGTTCAAAGGCATTCTAGTGTCTTAGCACTTGGGAGGCTACTAGGGCTTGGTTTACAACCAGTCTATGACTGTTTCAAAAATCACAATTAATTCACGCTCTAGATAATTAAGCATTTAAGATTAATTTGGTCTTTACCTCTCTCTATGTCTTCTAAAAAAACACAGAAATATGAAACAAGAAGGGAAATGAATTTTCAGGAAGACTTGTACTTTTTACTTTTCTTTATGCTTTAGACTGTTTAGCTAATAACCAATTAATTTTTAACAAATAAAGTAATCCTAACATTGAGGTTTCTCTTGAAATTGTATAAATGAACTGTAAATCCGGTAAATCGATTTGAGCCGGAACCAGTGTGGGGGTTGGGGGGAGGAGGTAGGGGAATGGGAGGGTGGTGGGAGGGTAGGAGAAGTATACGTGAGCCAGGTTCTTCTACAGACTACACAGAAATGTGTTGAAACCGCAGGGGGGGAAATCAGTTGTGTTAGAATAATTTCCAATATTGTTCGAATACATAAAAGGTTGGGCAAAATAAGCCCATAATTCACATCACTGCAAACAGATCCAAGCAGATAAGTCCCTTAAAGACCCCAGCTTCACTCACACTTTTCAGCCTAAACTTTTTTTTATTCGCAGGATGATTTATTATGTAAGTAATTTTAGGGGATACAGTTTACAGCGTGAATTATTAGACTGAACACCTCTGGCTGACACTACAACGCCTTTTTTTTTCTGCCTGCAGCTGTGAGTCACAACTCCATTTTCATACCCAAACCACTGCACATTCCTTTACAATGTCTACTTCCTTCTAGCAGAGATCAAACATGCTTCAGTCAATGTATTTATTTTAAAATACAGGAAAATTAAAACTAAACACAGACCTACAAGAAAAACAAATGCATCATTTCTTCTGCTCATGAACCCCAGTTCCTCCAATCCCTCCGCTACTAGCTGAACAACTCTCAGAAATGAAATCTTGGAACCCGAAACTTTCCATTACGATATTGAAACACGTAAGCTATGAATCCCTATGTCTTCATGTTTTGGATTCCTGTGATTTACTTTTAGATATTACTCTGAGGTTATAGCAAGGAAAGAAGCCAACGAAGGGACTGAGGAAATAGCGGTAGTTAAAGCAAAGTCCTCGAGCTTCTCTGTCCTCACTTCTCCATATCCCATCCTAATCCTGTTCCTGTCTATTTAGTTACTTTATTAAGTTCTCCAGAACGTAACTCAAAGGGGGAGGTGGGAAACTTGGAGGAATTTGCTAAATGGAAGGTAAAATGACTCGCGACATATCTCATTATTCAGAAACAAGACACCCTTTCCCAACCTTGCGGTTGCTTCCTCTGGGTGTGTTATGAGTGTTTTCTTTCTGCCTCCTGATGAAGGTAAAAAGTTACAAGTTAGAGTCACTTAAAACCTGTAACTTGTAGGGTTTTTAAAAGCATTCCAGAATGACTAACTGCTTAATGTACCAGGAAAGTTTGCTTTCCTCGGTGTGATTCAATCTACTTCTGTATTGCAAGGACGGTAGACTGTATCTACATCTCTTCTCTTGGAGGTAATTTACTTTTAGCCTTTCAAACGACACCATTTTTTTTTAAACGGAGGAGAAACTGTTGGGCTGTTTTTAATAAACTTTTGAAGCTTGCTTTTTTCCCCCTGATGTCTCTTGCCCGGAGGTGGACTCTGTCCTCACGTCTGGCGCTGCGTGCTCCCGTCTCAGTCACACAACACTAGAGAGTGGCATTTAAATCATTTCGAGTAGTAGAGATGTTTTCAAACTTATTAACCTTTGTTACTTCACATACTTCTGAACTAAAAGAGAAATCAAAAGGAAAACCAAAAAGATAATCATTTCCCTGTGAAGGCAGACCAAGAAACTCGAGTGGAGCTGTATGCTTTTGAAAAAAAAAGTCTTTTCAGAACATTTTAAAATATATATTTCTGAGGGTCAGAGGTCAGAAAGATTTTTGTAATTTGGTTGATTAAAACTGTTGGTTCTAGATCCTGGAAATAATGGATGAACAGCCCAAGGGTGACTTTACGGAGATGGGAGATGGGGAGGGGGGGGGACATGGGGAGGGAACTGTCTTGTATCACCTATGATCTATGTGGTTCTTTATTGCTTTTTCTTTAAGGAAAATACAATAATAGTTTTCACTTTTAAAGGTTTTTTTTTCCTTTTAGAAAAAATCCTTTGAAATTAATGGAAGTGTACAGCTTTCAACAAGTTTTCATGTATTTCTAGCAGAAGTTCAGAATCAAGAATTTTCAAACTCAAGTACAAAACAAGGAATCAGATTACAGTCTGCCACAAAAATAGATTTTTTTTCTATTGCATTTTCCAATGATTCCGTTAGAGACTCTTTGTTTATTTGAACAATCTCTACACATGAAAGATCGAACATTTCCTCCTCAGTAAAGTTAACTAACTTCCAACGTGGAAACTTGAACTTCTTTTAAGTTTTGGAAGAAAGTCAAAGACTTTAATAAAAGCAACAGTAACATGATTTTATCTATTGACGCTACAGATTTGATGTGTCCTTCCACTAATCCCCGGTACCTTCTTTTTTACACTGAAAAAATTTTCATTGTGATTTGTTTTCTTGAATGAGCTTGTACAGTTTTAAAGAACCAACTTTACTATATGCAATTTTGGCTTTATGTTGCCGTTTTGGCTCTTTAAAAAGAAGACAGTGAATCCTTGGAAACGTAAAAAAGATATTGTCAATAAAAATGCTCATTTTTTTAAATCAGACGCCGACCCATCCCTTCCCCAGCATGAAGAAGCCACAAGAGAAGACACAATCAATCAGAGCATTCAAATCAACTTTTCACCTCTTGAAATGTCTAAAAGATACACTTTAAAATGGTACTGCTGCATTTTGTTGGTAAAAGCAATTTATTATCACTACTCTCTTTAGTTTGCATGATATTTGTGATTTCTGGAAATGGTTTACATGTCGTTTGTATGATAACCCACAAATAAAAAATCGTCGGAAATAATGTAAGGCTTCTTTTTTTTTTAAGTGTACTATTTGTTTTCGAACACAGACATCTGCTGCCAACTTTTATTATAATTTGTTTAACTTCTTTACTCCAGTCATTTGTGTGCACTTGTAGGCATTCAATCATTTCGCGTGGGAATCTAATAATCTTTCATTTCCAAAGCAAACACTGCAAAGTGGGAGACCACGAGGATAGAAACCCAGCCCTGGATCTTTTGCCTGGCATATAAAGCAAGATGCTGCACTCTGACAGATGATGCTTTGGGTATCCTTTCTGCCCAAGTGGAACTCAGAGTTCAATTAGCCTTATAATTTGCAACTATGTTTTCTCCCAGGTTTGTGATCCAAGTGGCAACTCTTCGCAGCAATATGGTAACTGGCCTCCGAACAGCGGAAAAGTCGCTTGTTGCTTTGCATCGAGCTTAGAGCCTGTCCTTTCGAATACGGGTGAAATTGAACAAAATAAGTTCACGAAATCGTTTTAGGCAAGTCAATTTAATAAACGGTTCCATTCCAGCTCTCAGGCAGCGTCGCTCCCTAACGCCTTGGCTCGGACTCTCGCTTTCGATTTGTTTGTTTAAGGCGCTTCCCTAAAGAATAGAGCTGCGTGTGATGTTTAATTATGTTTTGGAAAATCTTTTCTTTTGCGGTGAACACTTCACTATAACAAACTGCTACAGAAAAATGTACCAGATTCGACCCAAATTCGGGACACGAATCACTTTTTCTAGAAAAGCTTAAAGAAAAAAAAGTACTAATGTTTGCTAGGAGTTGCATGTTTCCGCAGAATATTTTGTTGAGAAATCGACTGCTTGAGCCCCTCACTGACAAACAAACAAAAAGTAACTATTTCCGTGTGCTTCCCCCTTCATGCGTTATTATTTTTAGCTCGGAGATCATTACCTATCTGGTATATGTTCTGCTCAGCTCTCGATGATCTGGTTGGATTTTGGACATTGTGCCAAGAAGTGTATTTGAAGAAGATAAGTATGTACACTACAAATGCGTTTTGTTCGACCTGATGGATGCTATTTTTCTTTTAATAGGTTTGTAGCAAACTAACACAATAACACAATGTATTCCTTTTCAAGGTGCATTGTTGAAACAGGTCTATTAAGAGCGCGTTGAGCTATTTCTCGCTTCTATTGAACAGTCTGTTGCTCAAACACAACGGCCAACAAACGCCAGCTGCCTCAACAAAAGTAGAAACCTAACCCTTTTATGTAATGTTTTAACAGGAAGGGTAGCTCTGTTTAATTAAAAACATTGATGATTCAGTGAAACAATGGAAACTCAAGTTCAAGTGGTGCTCTATTGATTTAAGATGATTTTACTAGCAATGGGTATGATTCTCCTCGTCTCCCCCCCACACCTCCCTCTTTCTCTTGTACTCAGGGGTTCCTTCTTGGGGGCATTATTTGGGTGAATGGGAAAAGACAGAGATGGCTATCGCCTTAGAAACCTGATTAACGCAATTTTGCTGGAGGATAAGGTGTTTAATTTATAAGTGCACCCCATATTTTTTGTCAGTTTACTCGCTGTGGGGAAGCTTTGAAAGTGAAATCTGCGTCCTGGCATTTAAAAGTCTTTGTTATTGTGTCAAGCAAGTTGTTGAAAACTGCATGCGCGGAATACTAAGGTTTGGCAGCGATGGGAGGAAAGTTGAGTAAGGGTGTGTGTGTGTGTGTGTGTGTCTGTGTGTGTGTGTGTGTGTGTGTGTGTATCTCCCGTTTTCCTACCCGAGCCCGACAGCTCCTCCTTGGCTACAGACATCGGGCATCGGGTTCCTTGTGAGGTTTCAACTCTGGAAAGGAGGAAGAAAGAAAGAATTCTTCCTTTCTAGCTATTCCTAAACAAATTTTGTTCCCCTTTTCCTTCTTTCGGGGAAACCCTTGATTTCCCTTTACCTGTGGTTTCTAGGGAGTCCCTCAGACGTACTCTGGCCGGGTGGCACGTTGGGGCAACGGGTTGCATCTCCCGTAGCGCACCCGGCCAGGCTTTACCTCCCTTGGGGACCACACGGGTGGGAGTGTCCCGCTGAGCCTCAGGACTAGAGATCAGGCTCAAAGGGGCGGTGGCGGCGTGAGCGACTGCTTTGGGGTCAGAGTGGGCTTAGAGCAGGTGTTTGTCTTCTGCCTCGGAGGCTCCTTTCGGCCTCTCGCTTTAAAGACCCCTATCTCTTCATATCTCACTTCCTCACGAGACCTCGGTCTCTGCAGCAACAACTCCGCTTCCAGAAGAGCTTCGATAGATCTTGACCCTACATCCTCACTCTGCAGATTGACACCCTGGTTTCTGACCCTGCGGAGCCCAGAGTCACAAATAAGCTCCTCAGCTTTCAGGGAAAGGAAGGGAACACTAGTTTGAAACTAGATTGCAAGTTTTCGGACCTAGAGTTTGGGGCAAGCGAAAGATTCCGAGAGTAGAAGCCACCGACCCTCAAAAGAGCCCTGGACTTGGCACCACCACATGCCCCGCCACACCTCAACGTAGCCCCAGCTTTACTCTCCAAACGTCAGCACCAAGCACCAGCAACGCGCCCACGCGTCCACAAGGGCACGCACACACAGACACCGTCCGAACGCGTGTTCTATGTGTCTCTGTAAGAAAAAGGCAGTGAACTGTGCCCACTCGATTTGGCAAAAGAGGACAGGTGAAGGGTATACACTTTCCCACCTCTCCAGTACCCTCCCAGGGGTTATTAATTTCCTTTGGGCGAAAGAAATACTCCTTTTGGAGAAAACTAGGAGTGAGGAAGGAAAGGGAACGGCTTCAGTTAGCAGAGTCTAGACAGAGGTGGGGAATCTGCGGCCTCGAGGGCACATGTGACCTTCTAAATCCTTAAGTGCGGCCCTTTGATCGGTCAAAGACCGCACTTGAGGATTTAAAGGGTCACATGTGTCCTCGAGGCCGCAGGTTCTTCACCCCTTGTCTAGGACTACACCTTCCCTCGGCTTCAAAGGGGAGTTGCCAAGAATAGAGGGGAGCCACCAGTACTGCCCCTTTCTTCTCCATCCTACCTCCTCCTCCAAACACCGCCCCCCCCCTCCCCCCAACAAACACACACCTTTTGCCTCTACTTCCATTTTCAGCTACTGGCTAACCTTTCAGGTACAACAGGCCTCCTCCTAATTTGCCTCTCTAACCTCCCCTTTAGCCTACATTTTAATGGGTGGGAAGGGGGATTCTCATCCGTCCCACTCCCTGAATAAGTTCTTAACCCTTGAGTACAAGGAAGAGAACCGGCAAGGTTTTTCTCTTAGCTAGCTTCCTGTTCCCTAGAGGCAACTAGAGCTTCACTCGGTGACCTTGAGCGTGGGATGCTTGTCCAGGAACCTTGCTGGGGCAATAAACTTTCTGTTTCCCAAACACTTCCCTTAGAACTTTAGTCTGCGGCTAGACACTATTCACTCAGTTCAAGTCTTAACTCCCAGGGGATACTGTTACAGACTCCAGGTAGTGAAAAGCTGCTGGTTCTCAAAAAAGTGCTGGATTTGGAGAGAGATCCCAGATCTTCCCCTTCTTCATGACCTTTTAATCAAGACAGATCCTATCTGGGTTTCAGTTTCCTTATATGTAAAATTGTACTAGAATCTAGTCACTAGATGAACTTTAAGATCCCTGCCTCTCTAATATATATAGACACACACACACACATATATATGCACATATGTGTGTGTATATATACATATATACATATAATTAATGATCTTTACTTCTAGTGAGGATTCCATCTCAGTTTCCAACTTCTTGTTTATTACTGTTTTAGAGACTGTCTACAAAGTAGAGGATGGGGGAAGGCAGTGAACGGTGGAGGGTCCTGGAGCTTTGTGCCTACAGGTGTAAAGGGTAATTATTTAAGCTATTCTGGGTATTTGAAGAGATATTTCAGGTTTTAAAGAATGTTGTAAACATATCAATATTTGTTAACTCCCCTTACTGTATGGTTTTTCTTGAAACAAACAGCTATTGTTTCCTGAGACTGAGAAGCTATGTAAGTATCTAAACAAAGGAAGATGTCTGAAAAATAAGAGAAATTCAGAGAGGAGAGGATGAAATATTTCTTGCACCTGATGTGTTGGTATTGTTAGGTTCAATGGAAGACAGGGTTTTATTTTGCTTTTTGTCTAATGGTAACAAAGAAATTGCTCATTTTAAAATGATAGACAAGATACAATGCTAATACTACTGTTGCTACTTCTACTAGGAAAGTAAGTCTTATGGAGGAAAAATTACCTCAGAGAGTACTTTCCATTGCTTTTCACTTTTTTATTAATCTCTTTTTTTTTCATTAACCTTTTCTTAGCCTACCCCAAAATACCAGGTGTATGGTTCTGCAGGAATTCATGAAGTTCAATGGTCAGCAGTGTGACTCTAGGATTAAAATAATGTTTCCTTTTTGTAGATTTCTTTTTGTCTCTTTTCTCTTTTCCCCTTCCTCTTACCTCTTGTGCTCTGGCAGCACTTTCTGCTTTCCCTATGACTTCTCCTCACCTCTAAGATAATGGATCTCTCAACTGCAAGGGCCTTAAGAGTCTCAAGTTTGGGATTTTGTTTTTAGATCCAGACAGGCAAGTCTTAAAATACTATTTTTTATTCTCTTACCAATGGCATGGAAATTTGTTGTTGGTGGTGGTGAGTGTGTTTTACAGAACTTTTTTAGAATTTGGAGAAAGTAAGTGCAAGGTATTTAATATGAAAATACAGTAGAACTGGGAAATAAGGTGGCATTTTGGTTCCAGGATCTTACTTTGAAGTTTCCCCCCTTAAAATGAACTCTTTGGATGAATTTTTCATGTAATTTGGCAGCCAAAAAAAAGTGTGTGTGTGTGTGTGTGTGTGTGTGTGTGTGTGTGTGTGTGAGAGAGAGAGAGACAGAGAGAGAGACAGAGAGAGAGACAGAGACAAAGACAGAAACAGAGAGAGCTCAAACAAGTGTTATTTTTAGCTTTTTAGAAATATTGTCTGCACAGAAGGAGAATGTTTAAAGTAGGTTCAAATTTTTAGTTCTTTAATCAAAAAATTTCAAAATATAAATACAGAATTCAGAACTTGATGAAATAATTAATTTTAAAAAGTTCAATAGCATTTTATTTTTCCCCAGTCAAGAAAATTTTTAGCATTTAGTTTTACAAGATTTTGAGTTCCAATTTTTTTCTCCTGTACTTCTTCCCCTCTTCTGAAAATGGTAGTTTGATATAGTTTATAAATGAGCTATCATGTAAAAAAAAATCTCCATATTAGTCACAGTTGTGAAAGAAAAAACAGATCAAAAGGGGAAAAAAGTCTTGAGAAAGAATAAAATGAGTGAAAAAAATGTGCTTTAATCTGTATTCAGAGTTCATCAGTTCTTTATCTGGATATCTATAGCATTTTCCTTTGTGAATCCTTTGCATTTGTCTTGAATTATTGTGTTACTGAGAAGAACTGATTCATTCATAGTTTATCATCACAGAATATTACCAATACTGTGTACAATGCTTTCCTGGTTCTGCTCATTTCATTTTGTAGCAGTTTGTACAACTCTTTCCAGGATTTTCTGAAGTCTTCCTGTTCATCACTTCTTATTGCACAGGAGTATTACATTATATTCATATACCACAACTTGTTCAGTCATTCCCCAACTGATGGGCCATCCCTTCAGTTTCCAATATTTTGCCATCCAATATGAATAGGGCTGCTATAAATATTTTTGCACGTGTAGGTCCTTTTCACTTTTTTAATGATCTCTTTGGAATTCAGACCTAGTAGAGGTATTGTTGGATCAAAGGGTATACACAGTTTTATAGCCTTTTGGGTATACTTCCAATTTGCTCTCCAGAATAGTTGGATCAGTTCATAACTCTACCAACAGTGTATCAGTGTCCCAGTTTTTCCACCTCCTCTCCAACATTTATCATTTTCTTTGATGTGAAGTGGTATCTCAGAGTTGTTTTAATTTGCATTTCTCTAATCAAAAGTGTCTTAGAGCACTTCTTCATATGCCTATAGATAGCTTTGATTTCTTCATCTGAAAACTGCCTGTTCATATCCTTTGACTATCTATCAATGGGGGAATGGCTTGTAGACTTATAAATTTGACACAGTTCTCTATATATTTGAGAAATGAGACCTTTATCAGAGACTCTTGCTTTACAGTTTGTTTCCCAGCTTTCTGCTTTCCCTCTAATCTTGGTTTCACTGGTTTTGTTTGTACAAAAACCTTTTAATTTAATATAATCAAAATTATCTATTTTACATTTGGTAATGCTCTCTCTTGTTTGGTCATGTATTCCCCCTCTCCCCTCTCCCCCCATAGATCTGAGAGGTAGACTATTCTTTGCTCTTCTAATTTGCTTATAGTGTCACCCTGTAAATCATGCACCTATTTTGACCTTCTCTTGGTATATGGTGTGAAATGTTAGCCTAGTTTGTGTCTTATTGTTTTCCAATTTTTCCCAGCAGTTTTGGTCAAAGAGTGAGTTCTTATCCCAAAAGTCAGGGGAAATAAAGAATTTGGTCATAAATTCATTCTGTTTAATAAAAGAAAATTTGGGGATCCACTGTCACCATTTTGTCCCTGTCAGCTTCTGTATTGTAATTTCACTATGATCTGATGAATATGTTGCTGGGCTCAATAAAATTTATTTTGCAATATTTGCAGTAAATTAGCCCATCAACAAGCATTTATTAAGTACCTTGTGGCAGGCACTGTCTAAAGTTCTGGGGTTTTAAATAAAGGTTAAAAAAAAAAGCAGTCCCTGCTGGCAAAGAACTCATATTATAGTGGGGGGAGATAATATGTAAATAATTAGGCACATACAAGGTACATAGAAAGTAGATGGAAAGTAATCTCAGAAGAGAAGGTGGCAGCATCTGGGGACTCTGGAGAAGGTCTCCTGAAAAGGGTGTGATCTCAGCTAAGACTCAAAGAAAGCCAGAGGAACCAAGAGTTGGGTATGAAGAGTAAGAGTACTCCATTGCTAATGTGAAGCAAAGAGGAATTGCAGAGAAAATGTCTGAATGATGTGATGAAAGATGAGAGAACAGAGAGAGATCTTCAGGAATGGCCTCAGGTTTTGTTTTTTGGTTTTAATTTAAAAAAAATTTTTTTTGGTTAATGTATGAGATGGAGTCCTGAGAAGAGCAAATAGGAGAAAAGAATGCTGTAAGAGGCTTGAGGAGAAATGAGGTTTGGAACAGCTGATATGGAAGGTAGGATAGTGAATAGATTTGGGAAGAATAGAATGATTTCCTTATTGTAAAAAGGACCTAGTTAAGATTAGTTGACATAAGTTTGTAGAAGACAAAATCACTATGTATAGCAGCAAGCACCCTAGCATACCCAGGATGGCTGCTAGCACAGGTTCTTTGATCTGCTTTTCTAAAGGAAAGCAACTCAAAAAGGGTTAACAATGTTACTTTAATCAAACATAGATATTGTTCACTTAGTTCTGGAGGAAAAGTCAACACCCTGAACTTCAGAAAATGCAAACAGAAATTTCAAGCAAACAAAAAAAGTACAGAGAAAATTACACAATTAAACAGACAGGGCTTCTAGCTGTCTGACCATCACATACATACAGTGTTAGTTACCAGAGAGAAAAGCACCAACATCTGGGTTTTCAAAGCCAGGGGGCTTATCGGCTGCCCAGAGTGTCTTCTGGCCAAATCACACAACTCTTCCCAAAGTGAGCCCCAAAGCAAAACCTCAACTCAGGGGTATATATAACCTTCTTCAGGGTCAGAGAACATCACAACTGTTGTGACCCACTTGACTACAAAGTAACAAAAGTTGTTACTTCCTGAAAAACAAGCCTCCCCCAAGCAAGCTTCTCCTGTGGGCTCTGCTCCACCCTTCAGCAAACTCCTCCCACCACAGGCTCCTTGTGACCACATTCAGCCTATTAGGTGGCAGAGTTTACTTTTTTTTTATTTTGGAGGGCAATTAGGGTTAAGTGACTTGCCCAAGGTCACATGGATAGTTTTTGTGTTAAGTGTCTGAGGCCGGCTTTGAACTCAGGTCCTCCTGACTCCAGGGCAGGTGCTGTGTTCACTGAGCCACCTAGTCACCCCCAGAGTTTACTTTCAAAGCAGGGAAGGTCTTCAAACTCCCCAGGCTTATTGAGGGACTGGGAAGATCTTCAAATTTCCATTACCATTACACCATGGTTTTATGATTTCTTTCAGCTCTATTCACCAGGACATGAATAGAAATGAATGAGGTTTCAGGTCTTCTGGGCATGATTGGTGGAAAGAAGAATAAGGCACAGGATTTTAGACTAGGATATAGTACTAGATGGTATTGGGTTTGAGATAGGGAAGGAAGGTGAGTATAGCAAGTAGAGTGGTGATAGGTTGGGGGAAAAACACATGAGGGAAGAAGGATTAGAGGTCACAGTGAGCTCAAAAACAGGATTAAGGATTGTAAAGCATTGGAAAAGATAGAATGATAATAGATTATGATAAGATAACAGAATATCAAAATTCATGAACATGTTCCTAATACAGACACCAGCCATCAAGTCAAGTGACATTTATTCAACACTATAGCTTATTAATTTGTTAAATGTTACCCATCAACCAGTTGCCAACGATATTTCCAAGCAAACATTAAGACAAACTTTATTTTTTAAATGAAGAGTAGACATTTAGACTTCGGCTTTAAAATAATGGATTTTGTTATTCTCCAATAGAGAGTCAAAGGATATGAACTGTCAGTTTTCAAAGGAAGAAATAAAAACTATAAATAACCATATGAAAAAATTATCTAAAGCACTAATAAATTAGAGAAATGAAATTTAAAACTATTTTTGAGATTCTACTTCACACCCATCAGAGGAAAATGACAATTGTTGGAGAGACTTCAAGAAAATAGGCACTTTCATGCATGTTTGAGGTTTGAATTTGTCCAGTCATTCTGGAAAACAAAAACCCCAAAGTTACTAAACTATTAGTAAATCCTTTGACCAAACTATACCAATATTTTGCCTAAGTAGCTCAAAATAGATCTCTCCCAAAGATCACAGAAAGAAGAAAAGGATCTAGACGGAAACATTTCTAGCAGTTTTCTTTATGGAAGCCAAAAACTTGGAAATTAAAGTGGTGCCCACTTCTTGGGGAATGGCTAAAGAAATAGTGGCATATGAATGTAATGGAATATTATTGTGCAAAAAGAAATGAAAAAATGAGCAATTTCAGAGGAAACTGAGAAGACCTCTAAGTCATGATAAATCATACCACCCACTTCTTGCCAGAATTGTGATACACTTAAAATCCAGATTGACATACATATTTTAATGTGCCCAATGTTGGAATTTGTTATTCTGGACTATTTTGTTTGGTTGATTGTTCTATTGTGGGGATAAGCAATAGGAGGGAAAGATAATTAATGCTTGTTAAAAAATAAGAAAAATATAATTACCAAATTTGACCCTAAAGAGATCTGAAAATGTGCCTCCTAACTTCTTTGCAGAAGTAGTAGACTATGGATATGAACCGATGAAGATACTGTCAGTTTTTTTTTAATGTATCGGTTAATCTTGCTTACCTGTTTTTTTATTTTTTTAATTCTTGGTTATAGGGGATGACTCTTTGGGATTTATCAGTAATAAAAATTATATTAAAAATTACAAGAGGGGCAGCTAGGTGGCACAGTGAATAGAACACTGGCCCTAGAATCAGAAGGACCTGAGTTCAAATCTAGCCTCAGAAACTTGACACACTAGCTGTGTGACCTTGGGCAAGTCACTTAACCCCAATTACTTTGCCTTCCCCCCTCCAAAACAAAACAAAATTTTAAAAAGGCATAAAAGATAACTCCCTCTTGATAATTGAAATCCTACTATATCACCAAAAGTGACAGGCTTGTGATAAGTTTCCCAAATGCCTCACTTATTTTCTCTTTCTGTCCAGGTGTCTAATATTCCAGTGACACAAAGTCACTTCTTTTTCTCCTTCCATTGACCTTCACTTAAATGCTCTCTGCCATTCACTCAAATGACACTTAAATACCTCCTCTGGTTCCTCAGTTTTTCTCATATGAATAAACTTCTAAATGTACAAAACTACCTATTACAGTGCCCTCTCCTTTTTTACCTACCCTGTTTCTTTTGATTAATGTATACCTATTCAGAGCCAAATTCTAGTCATGAAGTTACCACATCACAAAGTCTCAATGATACCTATGAAGGACAAATTTGCTGCCTTCATGTCAGAATTTCTATTTCCTCTTGCTTATTGTCTAAATTTTGGCCATTTCTGCTTTGACATTGGAGGCCAGGGTTTGTATTACAACATGCCCCTGAAATACTGGGAAAATAAATTTCAAGGTGTTGAAAGAAAGTATAGGTAGATTTCAAAGGGTTTAGAGACAGTATAATTAGTATGACATAGACTAAAAATTCTGTGGAGAAGTCTCCCAAAGAAGCATGGGAAATTATGAAGAATAAATTTCCAATTTATTGGAAAAGACCCAAAGAAAAACAATTGCAGTTTTATTTTTTTCTCTCTCTCTTTTTAATTTTTTTAGTTTTCATCATTCATTTCCACAAGATTTTGAGTTACAAATTTTCTTCCCATTTTTTCCCTACCCACCTTTCCAAAACAGTGATCCCACTGAATATCCCCTCCCCCAATCTGCTCTTTCGAATATCTTCCCCTGTCCCCTCTCCAATTTTCCAGTAGGGCACAGTGGATCTCTATGCCCCAGTGCCTGTATATCTTATTTCCCAGTTACATATAAAATAATAATAATAATTATATATATATTTTAAAACTTTGAATTCCAGATTCTTTCCCTTCCTCCCTCATCACCCACCCTGACTGGGAAGATCAGCAATTCAATATAGGTTTTACATGTATAGCTATGCAAAACGTTTCCATGGTGGATATATTGTAAAAGACTGACTATATTTCCCTCCATCCTATCCCACCCCCCACTTGTTCTATTCTCTACTTTCATCGTGTCCCTTTTCAAAAGTGGGTGCTTCCAACTTCCCTCCTCCCCAGTCTGCCCTCTCTTCAATCATCTCCCCTCTCATCCCCTTTCCCTCTACTCTCCTGTAGGGTGAGATACCCTATTTAGTGTATATGTCATTCCCTCCCTAAGCCAAATTCAATGAGAATAAAGTTGATTCATTCCCTTTTGCCTTCCTGTTCTTCCCCTCCATTGTAATAGTTTTCCCTTGCCTCTTCTATATGAGATAATTTACCCCATTCTGTCTCTCCCCATCTCTTCTCATTATACTCTTCTCTCACCTCCTAATTTCACCTTTTAAGTATCATCCCTTTCTATTGAATTGGTCCTGTGCTCTGTCTATGTATACCTGTACACATATATACACACACTCACATATGTATTCATATGCCCATATACCCTCCTATATAGACAGATATATGTATGTATACATTTATATTCCCATCAACTATTCCCATACTGAGAAAAGTTTCATAAGTTACAATTATTGTTTTTCCATGTAGGAATGTAAATAGTTCAACTTTGATAAGTTCCTTATGATTTCTTTTCCCTGTTTACCTTCTCATGCTTCTTGTATCTGAATGTCAAATTTTCTATTTAACTCTGGTTTTTTCAGCAAGAAAGCTAGAAAGTCCTTTATTCCATTGAATAACCATATTTCCCCCTGAAACATGATACTTAGTTTTCCTGGGTAGGTGATTCTTGGTTTTAATCCCAGCTCCTTTGATCTCCAGAATATCATATTGCAAGCCCTTCAATCCCTCAGTGCAGAAGCTGCCAGATCCTGTGTTATCCTGATTTTGTTTCCATAGTATTCAAATTATTTCTTCCTGGTCTGTTTGTAATATTTTCTCCTTGACCTGGGAATTCCAGAACCTGGCTATAATGTTCCTAGGAGTTTTCTTTTTGGGATCTTTTTCAGGTGGTGATGGGTGGATTCTTTCAACCTCTATTTTGCCCTCTGGTTCTAAAACATCAAGGCAATTTTCCTTGAGAATTTATTAAAGAGTGATTTCTAGGTTCTTTTTTTGATCATGGCTTTCAAGTAGCCCAATAATTTTTAAATTATCTCTCTTGGATCTATTTTCCAGGTCAGTGGTTTTTGCCATGAGATATTTCACACTGCCTTCTATTCTTTCATTTGTTTGGGTCTGTTTAACAGCATCTTGATTTCTCATAAAGTCACTAGCTTCCATTTGCTCCAATCTAATTCTGTTTTTTGGGGTTTTGTTTTTGTTTTTGTTTTTTGGAGAGCAATTGGGGTTAAGTGACTTGCCCAAGGTCACATGGCTAGTTTTTTATGTTAAGTGTCTGAGGTCATATTTGAACTCAGGTCCTCCTGACTACAGGGCTGGTGCTCTATTCACTGCACCAGCTAGCCACCCCCTCCAATATAATTCTGAAGGAATGATTCTCTTCAATGAGCTTTTGAGATTCTTTTTCCATCTGGAAAATTTGGCTTTTTAAGGCATTTTTCTCCTCATTGGCTTTTTGAGCCTCTTTTACCATTTGAGTTAGTCTATTTTTAAGGTGTTATTTTCTTCAGTCAGGTTGTTGACTCTCATTTCATAATTTTCTTGCATTGTTCTCATTTCTCTTTCCAATTTTTCCTCCAATTCTCTTAATTGGTTTTCAAAATCCTTTTTAAGCTCCTCTATGGTCTGTAACCAGCTCATATTTTCCTTGGAAGTTTTTGGTGCAGGAGTTCTGACTTTGCTGTCTTCCTCCTGTTCCATGCTTTGATCCTTTTTGTCCCCAAAATAAGAATCTAATGTTGGATTGCTCTGCTTGCTTTGCTTCCTTTGCTTGCTCATGTTGCCACTCAATTACTTGACTTTTGAGCTTTTTGCCACAGTAGAACTCTGCTACCAGAGCGGGGAGCTTTGTCCCAACCAGTGGGTTTTTCTCAGCTGCCTGAGGTATTAGTTGGGTGCCCTCTCTGAAGCCTCCACACTCTCTGGCAAACTAGTAATGCCTAGTTTGGACCCCCACCCTAGACAGCGATCCAGATCCAAGCAGGTTAAAGCAAGAGTGATTACCCCTCAGACTGGATGCTTGGTCCCCCTACAATCTGCAGGCCAGGAGCTCTGAAGCAGCCTGCAGTGGCTGCATGGCTGCAAGGTCTCAACCAGTTCTCCCTCCAAGGGATAAAGGCCAGACCACACTCCCAAACCCCCAGTTCCCAGAATCCACACTGTACTGACCTCTCACTTTGTCCTTAGCATCTATGGGTTGATAATTCTGGAAACCGCCACAGCTGCTGGTTATCTGAAGTCCCTCCAGCTGGTGGGTGGTTGTGGCCGCCCTGAGGCTAAAACCTCCAGCTCATGTGGGGTCGAGCTTTGCTTTCAGAGTGCAGGGCTGGCTCCTTCCTGTCAGCCTGCTGAACTGCCTTCAGGAGGAAGTTAGCTTTTCTCTGTCATTTTGTGGGTTCTGTAGCTCCAGAGTTGGTTTAGAGTAATTTTTTACATGAATTGGAGGAGGTGAGAGCAGCAGCCTCTCTAAAGTCCTGTTTCTACTCCACCATGTTGACTCCACCCCCCCAACAATTGGAGTTTTGAGGTATGAGAATGGAGGTCAGCAGAAAAGTTGGAGCAGTAAAGATACATATGAGAATCATCAGCCTACAGATGATAATTAAATCCATTGGAGCTGATGAGATCACCAAGTGAACATATAAAGGGAGAAAAGAAGGCTCAGGACCAAGCCCTGTGGGACATCCATAGCTTGGAGAATGTGACCAGGTTGAGGATACAGCAAAGAAGGCTGAGGAACAGTCAGATAGGTAGGGGACCAACAAGGACAGAGTGGTCCCAAAAAATCTAGAGAAAAGAAAATGTGCAGAAGAGAGTGATCAAAGGTGTCAAAGGTTATAGAGGGGTCAAGAAGAGTAAGGACTAACAAAAGGCTATTGGATCTGGCAACTAACAGATAAGTGATCACTTTGGAGAGAGCAGTTTTTGGTGGAATTACGAGGTTAGAAGTTGGATCATAGGGGTTTCAGAAGAGAGTAAGAAGAGAGAAAGTAGAAGCACCTATTGTAGATGGCTGACATGAAGGAGTTTAACCACAAAAGGCAGAAGAGATATAGGATGATAGTTGGCAGGGATAGAAGGGGACGGGAGAAATGTGAGTATATTTGTAGGCTGCAGAGAAGGACCCAGTAGACAAGGAGAGATTGAAGATAGAAAGAGTGAGGGTGACAGAGAGGAAAGTCTGTTGGAGGAGATGGGATGGAATGAGATCAATTGTGTATATAAAAAGGTTTACCTTGGCAAGAAGGGCTACCACTTCACGTGAGGCAGAAGTGAAGGAGATAATGGCAGAAGGATTTTCTGAGTGATACGATGAAATGAGGAAAAAGAGAGAAGAGCGAGTTCACAGCATATGGCTTCATTTTTTTTTCCTATAAAATATAAGGCAAGATTCTCAGCTGGGAGGGTGGAAGTTCAAGGAGGGATGAAAAGATTTAGAAGAGCTACTGTGGAGAGTAGGATAGTAAGCTGGTAAGGGAGGTTTAGAAGGATTACCTAGCAGCACTGAAGGCCCAGTTGAGGTTGTGTAGCATTAATTTGTAGTGGACCCTGTCAAGGAGATGCTATTATTTTCCCAAGGTGTATGGGTTGTTCAGGGAGGACTAGCACCTCTAGTGTGGGGGCTTGCCAAGCCCTTTTCAGGGCTACTCATTCACTTTTGGTGTCTACCTGTCACCCAACTCCCTCACCTGTGGCTCCAAGAAGCTGTAACATATGCAAAGGCCACATCCTGCTAAAACCAACTTAGCAGACAGATTAAACCAGCTTGAGGGTAACTGACAGGCCTCAGACTCACTGATGAGTTAAGGGGATGTCTACCCCAAGCATGTGAAGACTTTTCCTGGCAGAATGGGTGTATGAGAACAATCTGAAGGTGACTGAAGCAGATATTGTGGAGCACTTAGAGCTTGGTCAGACATTGAAGATGCCAAGGTCACCCACTGCATTCTGGGTCATTACTGGTGGTCCTGACTTTTATCTTGCTACTGGACTTTGATGACTCAGGAAGAGAGAGTGAGGGTGGTGACTTTGCATGACTCTGTCTCAGTTCAATTCAATTCTTGTGTGTCAAGACATCACCCCACAATGTCATTGGTCCTCTTTGAAAAAAGAATGAATAACAATAGTATTTCCCCCCTTTTTCAGATGGGAAACTGAGGCTTAAAGAAATGAAATGATTTGCACAGAGCCACAAGTCATAAGTCACTAGATTTGAACACAGGCCTTGTCTCCAAATTTAGTGCTCTATCAACCATACCTAGTGGCCTCTGAGGGTGAACATAAAGAGTGTGGCGTGTCCTGCGAAAATAGTGTAAAGGAATGTTTTTTGTTGTAGAGAAGAACTGAACACAAAAGTGGTAATTGAGGAATGGCTGAAGAAATTATAGTATATGAACAGAATGAAATATTATTGCACTGAAAGAGACAGTTTCGTAGAAACCTAGAAAGACCCATATGAAATTCTAGAGAGGGAAGTAAACAGAGCAAGAACAATTTATACAGACGCAGCATTAAGTGTAGGGCATTGTTCCTTTAAAGGGCTGCCCTTTCTTAGGAAGTAGTTTGTTGCTGAATCAGAGTCACAGTTACTCCACTCAGAATTTTGAGACAGATGCTTTTAAAATGTAACAACTGGGCGGCTAGGAGGCGCAGTGAGTAAAGCGCTGGCCCCAGAGTCAGGAGGACCGGAGTTCGGTTCCGGCCTCAGACACTTAACCCCCACACAAAAAAAACTAGCCATGTAACCTTGAGCAAGTTACTTAACTCCAATTACCCTCCAAAAGGCAAACAAAAAAACAAATAAATGAATAAATAAGTTAATTAAAATGTGACAACTAGTATACTGAAAGACAGGAACACCAACAGTTGATTGAGGGGACAAAGGTAATTTATCTAATTATAGATAGAAAATGAGAATTATATTATTAACCATACGTTACAGTGGAATACTTTGGGGGGGGGTTGTTGCTGTTTGTTTCTTTGTTTTTTTTGGTGGAAGAACTTTGCAAAGAGGAGTATGAATTCAGAAAAAAAATAAGTAGAGAGAGAGGAAAGTACAGATTTCAGAACAGCATCAGCTAAAACTTGTAAATATAAGTTGTTGTTGAGTCCAGCTGAGCAGAGGAACAGCTCAGAGGGAAAGAATCTGAGAAGTCACTGAATAGATGAGCCAGATTGATTTAGATGCTGTAGATAGTGAGGTATAAGTCAGATACAGGGTGGATCAAATCATCTTAGTATTGGAACAGATGTTCAATACAGAAGCTAATGTCATTGAGAAACTTTTCTGGATGGTTCCTAAAACAGAAGACACTTTAAATTTATAGTGCCAGAGATGTGAGGTACTCTTTTGTGCTTCTTTAGCTGGTTTCTATAAATGTATTCCCACCCTCCTCTACAGTTACTTGGTGAAAGAATATGCTCCAGGAAAATAGAATAAGTGGGGGTGGGATAGGATGGAGGGATTTGTAGTTAGTCTTTCACAATATAACTACTATGTTAATGTTTTGCATAACTACACATGTACAACCTATATTGAATTGCTTGTCTTCCCAGTGGGGGTGGGTGAGGAGGGAAGAAGGGAAAAAATCTGGAACTCAAAGTTTTAAAAGCAAATGTTTAAAAAAAATTGCTTTTTTACATACAATTGGGAAATAAGATATACAGGCACTGGGGTATAGAAATCCATCTTGCCCTACTAGAAAGTTGGGGGGCAGGAGGGAGGATATGAGACAACAGATTGGGGGAAGGGGTATTCAGTAGGCTCGATATTTTGGGGTGGGGTAGGGGAAACTTGGGGAGAAAAATTTGTAACTCAAAATCTTGTGGAAATGAATGTTGGAAACTAAAAATAAATAAATAAGTTGAAAAAATAGAATATGCTCCAGGTTTATGTGTGAATTGTGAAAATACTTTATCATTTCTTTGTTTGCTTTACTGTATGAGTACACGAGATGTCATTCTTTATTTTACCTTATTGTTAAATAAATGGTTGTGTTTATTATCTAAAAATGTCAACATTATGAGTGACTGAATTGTTTAGAAGGAAATATATCAATGGGAGCTTGAGAACTCAAGTAGTGGAAGAAGGTATGCATTGCTGTTCAACAAGGTTATTCCTAGTATGTAACTACATGGTGGTCCTTTTATGGGAATCTAGACTTGCCAAGGTGAAAGCAGGTAGAATGAACAAGTAAGCTCAGAGAGGGAGTCCATATTCCCTGTGTGAAAGGTATGAGGCTGTACAATGTGAGTGATTACCCAATTCAACCAATACTTTTTTTTTTGCTTTTTGGAGGGCAATTAGGGTTAAGTGACTTGCCCAAGGTCACACAGCTAGTTTTGTATTAAGTGTCTGAGGCCAGCTTTGAACTCAGGTCCTCTTGACTCCAGGGCTGGTGCTCTACTTACTGCGCCACCTAGCTGCCCCAACCAACACATTTTTTAATAAAAATTTGAGGGCTGTAAGACAGTGCCTACCCTTTGATCCAGCAATACCACTACAAGGTCTGTATCCCAAAGAGATTTTTAAAAGGGGGGAAGGGGAAGAAAGGGGAGAAGGACCTATTTGTATAAAAATATTTATAGCACACCTTTTTATGGTAGCAAAGAATTGGAAATTGAAGGAATATCCATCAATTGGAGAATGGTTGAACTAATGGTAGTACATAATTGTAATGAAATACTACTGAGCTATAAGAAATGACAAGCAGGATGATTTCAGAAAAATATGGAAAGACTTATATGAACTGGTGCAAAGTGAAATAAACAGTTCCAGGAGAACATTGTACATAGCAACAGCAATATTGTAGGATGATCAACTAACTGTGAACAACTTAGCTATTCTCATCAATGCAATGATCCTAGACAATTCCAATGCACTTATGAGCTCCAGAGAAAGAACTGGTGAAGTCTGAATGTAGATCAAAACATACTATTTTTTAATTTTTTGTGGTAGTTTGAGTCTGTGTTTTCTTTCACAACATGACTAATATAGAAATATGTTCTGTATAATTGTACACGTATAACATATCAAATTGCTTACTCTCTCAGGAAGGAGGGAGAGAATTTGGAACTCAAATTTTTTAAAAATAAATGTTAAAAATTGTTTTTATATGTATTTGGGGGAAAATAAAATATTATTTTAAAATGACTTTGAAAGATTTAAGAACTCTGGACAACTTAGTGACTGACTACAACTCCACTGGACTAACCATGAAGCATGATACCCACCTCCTCAAAGTATAGAATGAAACATATAGCTTGACTATAAATATTGATTTATAAGGATTTTGTTTTTGTTTTTGTTTTTCATTTGGAAGCAGAGCAGGGAAATAATGTTGCCAAAGAAAAACAGAAAAGAATGATTGTTTGCTTGCTTTTAAAACAAAAAAAAGGACAAATGAAAACCAAAGTCCAGAAGAAATCACAGACAAGCTGCTCAGTGTTGAAAGTAAAAGTTGAATTTATTATAGACCATTAAAATAAGCTATAATATAATAGAGATCCACTGTTTCACAAATAATTTCTCCCTGTTCTATTCTATTTGGTATGTAGGAATGTTAGGAATTTGCTAAATTTAGAGTAAAACAATAAAATAAACTATTTTTTAAAAAAGACATCTAAAGTAATTGAAGGAATGTTAAGGCTCATAGTGAACTGAGCAGGTGAAGGAAGTTAGGACATCCAAAGGAGGTTGTTCTTGTTGTTTTTAGAGGGGGGAGGTCAGGCGAATTGGGGTTAGGTGACTTGCCCAAGGTCACATGGCTAGTAAGGGTTTTTTTTTTTTTTATAAATTAGGATAATCGAAAAGGGACAGGACTTGGGTAGATGGGACAAAGACAGACAATGATAAGTAGGCAAAACTGCTCACTTATTATTATGTTTCTGGTTTTTGTTTGTATTTGCAAAGGAGAATGACTTTTGTACTGAAAATGGCAGAACCCAAATTGGCTAACATGGAACTGCTATCTAGTGTCAGTGAGGAAACCCTTAGCTGACCTTGATGAATGCAGTCACCTGTCTCAGTGATTCCTGGAGCACCATCAGAAATATTATAAAAATCTTGGAAAGTGGGTGAGATACTACAAGATGGGGAAAAGTCAAATGTCCTGATTTTTTTTTTAAAAAAAGAACAAAAATAGTAAGAAAACAAGAGTCTGTAAATTATAGTCCAGTGAGCTTGACTTTGATTCCCAGGAAAACTGCAAAACAGATCATTAATGAAATGATTAGTGAATATCTAGAAAGGGAAGTTGTGGTTAGAAAAAGCATAGCTTTATCAAGAACAAGAAACCTTACTTCCCTTTTTAAAAATATGGTAACTAAACTTGTATAGATGTGTGCTGTACAGGGGAATACTGTAGATATAGCCTAACTAGTTTTTAGGCACATTATTTAACTGAATTTCAGCAAAGCATTTAATAAAGGAACTTGCACCATTATTTTAGAGAAGATAAAGAGATGTGGATGAACTAATAATAAAATTAAGCCAATCATATGGATTCTCAACTTGTTGGATGGCTAGACTTGAAGTAAATTGTGATCAAAATGGCAAGAGGACCCAAGTGGAACACTCCAGGGATCTGTACTTGATGCTGTGCTGTTTAATACTTTTATCATTGGCTTGGATAAAGGTGTAGATGGCATGCTTATAAAATTTGCAGATGATACAAACCAGTCAGGATCCCAAAATATCTTGACTGGCTAGAAGATTGGGTTAATTCTGATAAAATGAAATTCCATAGGGATAAATATAAGTTTTACATGTAGGTTGAAAGAAATCAACTTCTCAAGTATAGCATTGGGGGGTGAGGGGGCATGGCTACATTCTAGTATGTCTGAAAAAATCTCAGGTATTTAGCAGACTGAATGATTAATATAAGCTAATAATGTGATGTGACAGTCAAAAAAGCTACTATGATTTGGGTTGCTTTAGGGTCTTAATTAGCTTCCTAAACAATAAGATTATAGTATCTCTATACTACGCCCTAGTCAGACTATATGTGGAATATTGGATTCTGTTCTAGTACCACCATTTAGGAAGGATATCTAGGTGATGCAGTGGATAGAACATTGGGGTTGGATTCAATCCTGAGTTCAAATCCAGGCCCAGACACTTAATTGCTGTGTGACCCTAGGCAAGTCACTTACTTTCTGTCTACTTCCATTTCTTTATTTGTAAAATAGGGAATAGGTTGGAACAGGAACACATTATTTCAGAGGCACAGCAAAAAACTATCAAGAAAGCTAAAAGTTGAGAGGGTGTAGCACCTTTATGACAATCTATTTACCTCAATCAGCAAGAATAAGAAAAGAATCAAGTTGAATACAAAAAGTAAGAACCATTTCAGCTATAACAAAATTAGTTTAGCTTTGGAAACTTTGCAAAGTGCTTTACATAAATTATCCCATTTGATACTCACAAGACTACTCCAGAACAACAGATATTTCCAATTTGCAGATGAAGGAATAGACTCAAAAAGGTCACCTGTTATCATATAGCTAGTAAGCATAAGAGGAAAGACATGAAACCAGGTCTTTATGATTTCGTATCTAAAACTTGAACAATCTAAAGGGATGTCTGATTCCTTTTTTTTTTACTTAAAAAAAATGCTTTATTAACTTCTGATTAACATCATTCGTTTCCACCAGATTTTGAGTTACAGATTTTCTCCCCGCTTTCCCCCCACCCACCGCCCCAAAATAGCAGTCCCACAGGATATCCCCTCCTTCAATCTGCTCTCTCCCATATTTTCTCCCATACCCCTTTCAACTTTTCCAGTGGATCTCTATGCCTCAGTGCCTATTCCCAATTACATGTAAGATGGTATTAATAATAGTATACACACACACACATATATGTACATATATATATATTTGAATATTTGATTTTAAAACTTTCAATTCCAGATTGATTCCCTTCCTTCCCCATCACTCACCCCCACTGTGAAGACAAGCAGTTCAGTATAGGTTGTACATGTGTGGCTAATGCAAAACAACAACATAGTAGATATATTGTAAAAGACTGACTACACTTCCCTCCTTCCCATCCCACCTCCCACCCACTCCACTCTCCACCCTGATCCTGTCCCTTTTCAAAAGTGGGTGCTTCCAACTTCCCTCCCCCCCAACCTGCCCTCTCTTCCATCATTCCCCCTCTCATCCCCTTCCCCCCCTATTCTCCTGGAGGGTGACATACCCTATTTAGTGTGTATTTCACTCCCTCCTCAAGCCAGATTCAATGGGAATAAGGTTGACCAATTCCCTTTTGCCTTCCTATTCTTCCCTCCATTGTAACCATTTTCCCTTGCCTCTTCTGTATGAGATAGTTTACCTCAATCTGTCTCTCCCCATCTCCTCTCATTATATTCCTCTCACCTCTTGATTTCACCTTTTAAGTATCATCCCTTCCTGTTAAATTGGTCCTGTGCCCTCTATCTATGTATACCTGTAAACATATATACACACATTCACATATGTATTCATATGCCCATATATCCTCATACACACACACACACACATATATTTCTAATTCCTTCAACTACTGAGAAAAGTTTCATAAGTTACAATTACTGTTTTTCCATGTAGGAATGTTAATAGTTCAACTTTGATAAGTTCCTTATGATTTCTTTTCCCTGTTTACTTTCTCCATGCTTCTCTTGCTTCTTGTATCTGAATGTCAAATTTTCTATTCAACTCTGGTTTTTTCAGCAAGAATGCTTGAAAGTCCTCTATTCCACTGAATGACCATATTTTCCCCTGAAACATGATACTCAGTTTTGCTGGGTAGGTGACTCTTGGTTTTAATCCCAGCTCCCTTGACCTCCGGAATATCACATTCCAAGCCCTTCGATCCCTCAGTGTAGAAGCTGCCAGATCCTGGGTTATCCTGATTGTGTTTCCACAATATTCAAATTGTTTCTTCCTGGCTGCTTGTAATATTCTCTCCTTAATCTAGGTATTCCAGAACCTGGCTATAATATTCCTAGGAGTTTTCTTTTTGGGATCTTTTTCAGGAGGTGATCAGTGGATTCTTTCAACCTCTATTTTTCCCTCCAGTTCTAAAATATCAGGGCAGTTTTCTTTGAGAACTTCCTGGAGGATGATTTCTAGGTTCTTACTTTGGTCATGGCTTTCAGGTAGTCCAATAATTTTTAAATTATCTCTCCTGAGTCTATCTTCCAGGTCAGTAGTTTTTGCCATGAGATATTTCACATTGCCTTCTATTCTTTCATTTGTTTGGATCTGTTTAACAGCATCTTGATTTCTCATAAAGTCATTAGCTTCCATTTGCTCCAATCTAATTCTGAAGCAATGATTCTCCTCAGTGAGCTTTTGAGATTCTTTTTCCATCTGGCAAATTCAGCTTTTTAAGGCATTCTTCTCCTCATTGCCTTATTGAGACTCTTTTGCCATTTGAGTCAGTCTGTTTTTTAAGGTATTATTTTCCTCAGTCAGGCTGTTGACTCTCATTTCATAATTTTCTTGCATCATTCTCATTTCTCTTCCCAATTTTTCCTCCACTTCTCTTATCTGCTTCTTAAGGTCCTCTATGGCCTGTAACCAGCTCATATTTTCCTTTGAAGCTTTTGGTGCAGGAGTTCTGACTTCACTGTTTTCCTCCTGTTCCATGCCTTGCTCCTTCTTGTCCCCAAAATAGGAGTGTAACGTTGGAATCTTCTGTCTGCTTTGTTTCTTTTGCCTGCTCATTTTGCCACTCAATTACTTGACTTTTGGGCTTTTTGCCACAGTAGGACTCTGCCACCAGACAGGAGAGACTTCGTCCCAAACACTGGGATTTTCTCAGCTGCCTGAGGTATTAGATGGGTGCCCTTTCTGAGGTCTCACATGCTCTGACAAGCTGGACACACACCCCAGGACCTCCACCCTAGACTGCAATCCAGATCCAAGCAGGTTAAAGCAAGAGCGATTACCCCTCAGACTGGTGCTTGGTCCCCCTACACTCTGCAGGCCAGGAGCTGAAGCTGCCACGTGATGCTGGCTGGCTGTGCCAACGGCTCAGTGGCTTCTCGCCCCGGGGGGAAAAAGCCACGCATTCCCACTTACTGGTCCTAAAGTCCAGACTGCACTGGCCTCTCACCTTGTCCTTCGCATCTATGTGTTGATTAATCTGGAAAAGGCCACAGCTGCTGCTGGTCTGGAGTCCCTCTGGCCGGGCTGGTCAGGCCTGCCCTGGGGCTAAAGCCTCAGTGTGGTGCTGGGCTCAGCTCCCAGAGCGCTGTGCTGGATTCCTGCCGGCCTGCCAGGCTCTCCTCAGCAGGAGGTTAGCTTCTCTGTGTCATTTTGTGGATTCTACAACTCCAAAGTTTGTTTAAAGTTCCCTTTTTACATGGATTGGAGAAGGTGGAAGCCGGAGCCAAGGGAAGGTTGTCTTTTACTCTGCCATCTTGGCTCCGCCCCCCCCCATGTCTGATTTCTTATAGGTTATTATGTAGCAAGAGACATTTAGTTAAATCCTCTACTTACCTACAGTTGTTCAGATGCTAAATTTGTGATATAGCAGACTAAAATGTAATAAAGATATAAATAATTAGTTATAAAATAAATATAAAATAAAATAGTTATAAAATAAATAAAATGTAATTAAGATATAAAGAATTACAAAATTTCCATATAGACAGTGCAACCAATTTTCTCACTGATTTTCAATTTTTTAAATTTTGATTTTTAATTTTTTTTCTTCCCCCCCACTGATTTTTAAAAGAATGTCATACTGATGTTCTTTTTAAAAAAGTGACTGCCTTCAATTTATAGTAACAACAAAATATTTAATAGTAATTGGGCTTTGTTAGAATAAAACACCAAAAAATGGAATAAAACTCCAAGAACTAGAAAGCCAGGGTAACTCATTTTTCTACTGTTAAGAGAACAAAACCTTTCAATTGAAATTTCTAAGAACTGAACATTTAAATGTCAAAATATTTGAGATGGGAGGCACATGTGGAAATAATTGCCATTGACTTTTAGATAGTTTTTAAAAAACATGGCTGCTTTTGGCTTATAGTAAATTTAACTTTAAAATGTGTATTAAACATAGAAAATAATGCAATAAAACTTAGTTTAATTAGGCTTAATAATACATTTTGTTAATAGTCATTACTTTTCTTACAATGCTAAGATAAAAAGAAACTAATATATGTGCATATGTATTAAATGACCTAAACAATATTGAGAACATCTTTAAAATAGTAGCTTATTTTTATATGACATATTGTAGCTTATAAAGTAATTTATATTCCTTATCTTCTCAGAAGAATCATTTGAATTCAGCAGTGAAATTATTGTTGGCCCCTTTTTATAGGTGAAGAAAATGAGGTCTAGAGGAATTAAGTGACTTTCCTAAGATCATAGAGTTTATAAATGACAGAATAAGGACCGGAACTCGTCTTCTGAATCAGAATATAGTATTATTTTCAAAAAATATTTTGCATTTATACATATGCGTACATATATAGACATTTTATACATACACGTGCACACATAACATGCAAGCAGAGATACATGTATACATATACATATATACACACATATATACGTGTGTGTGTATAACAGTCATTTCCGGACTTGAAATTCACTTTCAGCTTTCCCTACATCTCCCCAGATTGAACCTTCCCTTAAAACAAAGAAAGAGAAGCAAAAGCACCTGATGTAGTGATAGTATCTTGACAATTCTGCCCTTGTAGACGCTTGCCTTTGCCAAGAGAAAGGAGGCAATCTTCATTATTTGCTTTCTGAGATTCAAATTGATTATTACAGTTACTCAGAGTTTGGTCTTTTTTCTTTAATTTATACTATTGTACTTGTAGCACATAGCTCTGGACTCATTCCCAATCTCTAATGTATAGCAGTAAAGGTCCCCAGAGCTCAGCTCCTTCTCCCTTTGAAACCTGGCCCAGGGGTGGCTAGGTGGCACAGTGCCTTGGAGTCAGGAGGACCTGAGTTCAAATCCGGTCTCAGACACTTAACACAAAACTTGTTGTGTGACCTTGGGCATGCCACTTAACCCCAATTGCCTTACCTTCCCCCCTCAAAAAAATAAAAGAACTAGCATTGCTTTTTGGGGCAGCTAGGTGGTGCAGTGAATAGATCATCGACCCTGGAGTCAGAAGGACCTGAGTTCAAATGTGACCTCAGACACTTAACACTTACTAGCTGTGTGGCCTTGGGCAAATCACTTAACCCCAATTGCCCTCCAAAAAGAAAAAACCAAAACCAAAACCTGGCCCATCCTATTTCTAATCCACATTCATTTAAGTCTGGATTAGAATAGGTACAAGGAAAAAAAAAAGAAACAGTGGTGTAATGTGTTTATAGTCATGTGGTCACCCAGAGGGAGAAGAGAGACACAAAGACAGAGACAGAGAAAAAGAGACACAGAGACAGAAACAGAGAGTCATCCTCAAATGCTCACGCTCCAGCCTTTTGTACACTCATTTCTAGTTCAGGAGTCAGTTAAAAGGCTTTTCATCACCACTAGTAAAGTGACAGGAAACAGTCCGAATGCCTATGCCTTCTCTGAAGTAAAGAAAGCATCTGCCTCTCATGCAAGTCAGAGCCTATTGTATCTTATCTAAAGACAAGGCCATCACTGTACACATGGTTTTCCAAGTTCTGCTTATTTCCTTCTGCATCAGTCACTATAAATCTTCCCCTGTTTTTGTGAACTCATATGCAATGTTTCTTCTAGCCCAATAAGATTCCGTTACATTAATATATCAGTTTGTTCAGGCATTCTTCAATCCACAAACATCCCACTTTGTTTCTAGTTCTTTGCTATTGCAGAAAGTGTTGTTGTGACTATTTTGGTTCATATGGGCACTTTCTTTCTCAGATCTCCTTGGAATATACTCTCAGTCCTGGGGTCACTAAATCAAAAACTAGGAATGGTTTAGTGACCTTTCTCTCATAATTTCAAAAGGTTTGGGGGAGTAGTTTGATCAATTCACAACTCCTCCAACAATGTATTCATGTTCCTGACGTGTTCCTGTTTCTGTTTCCCATTATCTTTTCCAATTAACTGAATATATAGTGAAACCTCAAAGTTTTTGAAAATTTTTATTTCCTTATTATTCCTATTTTAGAGTCTTTTTATACGGCTGTTGGTAGTATGCAATTCTTCCTTTGAAAACCGTTCATACTCTGCATAGTTCTCTTTCAACTATGCCACATTGCTTTTCTAAAAGTAATTATCAAAATAAATGGTTAAAACAATTTAGCATCTTAAAAATGCTAAATATAAAGCTTTCTAAAATTCTTTTTTTAAACCTCTTTCATGAAAATAATTGTACTTCTGACATTCTTAGAATATTCTGGAATGTATTATTAGTCCTTAGGTACTTGTCACAACGGTCAAACACTGAGTACAATTCTCTTGTATTTAAGGGGAACAAACTTTTATTGCCCTGATTATATGAGCCTATAGAGGAGGCTAGAGATGACCATACTGAGAAGCAAAGAAACAAAATATTTATGACAAGGAAGGCAGTGGAATTTGGGGATTAGGGTCTAAGAACTACTATGACACAAAATGTTATATAATAGAAAGTACATTGTTTTAAAATCAATTCTTTCTATTTTTCTTCTAATTCTATTCTATCTATTTCTATTCTCTACTCAAATCTCAGTTCTACTCCTTATCACCTACTTTAATCCTAAAATGAGGTGGTTGAAATAGATAACTCTAATGTCTCTTCTAATTTGTTAAAAAAAAAAAAATTACAGGGTGGCTACGTGGCGCAGTGAATAGAAAGCACTGGCCCTGGAGTCAAAAGAACCTGAGTTTAAATCGGGCCTCAGACACTTAACATTTACTAGCTGTGTGATCTTGGGCAAGTCACTTAATCCCAATTGCCCTGCCTTCCCCCCTCCAAAAAGAAAAAAAATTGAGGCTTTATTAAAAAAACAAATAACAAAAAAGATTTTTTAGTTCTGAATTCTCTCTTTCATTCTTACCCCTCCCAAGAAATATAATGAAGTCCTCTACTGTTCATGTGTCAATGTGCATACATTTCTACATTAGCTATGTTGCAAAAGAAAACAAGAGAAAGAAAAATGAAGAAAGTAAAAGAAAATATGCTACAGTCTGCCCTGACAGTTCTTAGTTCTCTCTCTGAACGTGAATAACATTTTTTTAAAAAATGAATCCTCTGGAACTGTTGCTCATTGTTATATTGATCAGAAGAGCTAAGTCTTTCACAGTTGATTTTTGTTGCAATATTACTATTATTATGCACCAGGCCTAGAGTCAGGAAGACTCCTCTTCCTTAGTTCAAATCTGGCCTCTGACATTTACTATCTTTGTGAACCTGGGAAAGTCACTTAACTCTTTCCCTCAGTTTCCTCATCTATAAAATGAGCTGGAGGAAGAAATGGCAAACCACTCTAGTATCTTTGCCAAGAAAAACCCAAGTGGGGTCATGAAGTGTCAGACACAACTGAAAAAAAAACCACGACTAAACAAAATGCATCAGGCATTGTAGTCAATGCTGCTGATACAAAACCAAAATAGTCTTTATATTCTCAAGTGGTTTACATTCTATTCAGAGAAGGCAAAACTTAAAGGGGAATTAATTAGAATTAGTTTTTAGAATTAGAAGAAAGTAATTGAGAGGGAAGGAAGGAAAGAAGTAAGAGTGAAAGCTCCAGAAGGGTATGTTTCTGAGTGGGGGCAAGGAAGGCAGCTGATATAAAAGTAAAGCAGTATGGGGAGTTCTTTGGAAGTGGAGTTACCAACAAGTCTTCTGCTCTTCAAGATATAGTAGTTTCAGGCAGACACTCACCTATCAGCAAATTGGCACGAGGGTAGAGTCATCCTTAGGTGAGTGAAACAGTCAGTGGGAATTGAAGCAGAGTGAAAGTTAACTTGAAGCAATACAAAAAGAGGATTGTATATGAAACTGTGAATCTCTGTTTCATGCAACTTGGTTTTTAAAAAATATATATAATGAATTCCACATATTACTTTTTTAAAAATTTTTATTTATTTTTAATTTTCAACATTCACTTCCATAGGATTTTCAGTTTTGAATTTCTCCTCCCTTCTCTCTCCCCCCTCCAAGATGGCATGCAATCTGATACAGGCTCTACTTAAACATTCATATTAAATATTTTCACATTAGTCATGATGTAAAGAAAAATTAGAACTAATGGGAGGAACCATGAAAAAGAAAAAACAAAACAACAAATGAAAAAGAGAGCAAATAGTATGCTTCCATTTGCATTCAGACTCCAAAGTTCTTTCTCTGGATGTGGATGGCATTTTCCATCATGAGTCTTTTGTAATTGTCAGATTCTTGCATTGCTGAGAAGAGCTAAGTCTATCAAGGTCAGTCGTCACACAGTGTGGCTATTACTGTGTACAATATTCTTGTTCTGCTTATTTCAGTCACTATCAGTTCATATAAGTCTTTCTAGGCTTTTTTGAAGTCTGCTTGCTCATCATTTCTTATAGCACAATACCATTCCATTCCATTCATAGACCACAACTGATGGCATCCCCTCAATTTCCAATTCTCTGTCATCACAAAAAGAGCTGCTATAAATATTTTTGTACATGTGGGTCCTTTCCCCATTTTTATGATCTCTTTGGGATACAGACCTAAAAGTGGTATTGCTGAATCAAAGGGTATGCACAATTTTATAGCCCTTTGTACACAGTTCCAAATTGTTCTCCAGAATGGTTGGATCAGTTCACAACTCCACCAACAATGCATCAGTGTTCCAATTTTCCCACATCTTCTCCAACATTAATCATTTTCCTGTTTTGTCATGTTAATCAATCTGATAGGTGTGATGTGATATCTGGGAGTTGTTTTGATTTGCATTCCTCTAATCAATAGTGATTTAGAGCTTTTTTTCATGACTATAGATAGCTTTAATTTCTTCATCTAAAAACTTCCTGTTTATATTGTTTGATCATTTGTCAATTGGGAAATGAGTTGCAGTCTTATGCATTTGATTCAGTTCCTTATATATTTTAGAAATGAAGCCTTTATCAGAGACACTGATTGTAAAAATTGTTTCCCAGCTTTCTGCTTCCCTTCTAATCTTGATTGCAGTGGCTTTGTTTGTGCCAAAACTTTTTAATTTAATGTAATCAAAATCATCCATTTTGTATTTCATAATGTTCTCATTTCTTAATTGGTCATAAATTCTTCTCTATAGATCTGACAGGTAAACTATTCCTTGCTCTCCTAGTTTGCTTATAGTATCAGTCTTTACATCTAAATCATGTATGTACTCATTTTGACTTCATCTTGATATAGGGCATAAGACGTTGATCTATGCCTAGTTTCTGCCATACTATTTTCCAATTTTCCCAGCAGTTTTTGTTAAATAGTGAGTTCTTATCCCAGAAGCAGGAGTCTTTGGATTTATCAAATAGTAAGGTTACTTTAGTCATTGACTGTGTCTTTCATATTTAAACTATTCCACTGATCCATCACTCTATTTCTTAGACAGTACCAAATAGTTTTAATGATTGATGGTTTATAATACAATTTAAGATCTGGTACAGCTAGGTCACCTTCCCTTGCATTTATTTTTCATTAATTCCCTTGATATTCTGGACCTTTTGTTCTTCCACATGAATTTTGTTATCATGCATTACTTTAAAAACTTGTCTTCTTTTCTGTTCTTCCGAACTTTTGCTCTCTGTGAATATGTAAAAAGTGTTAATGGCCTGTTTTTGTTTTTTGATGCTATTACTAACTTTTCTATTCCTCCCTCTCAGTATCTTCCATCAATTAAAAAACCAAGAGAAAGGAAAAAAATAACCTTTTAACAAATAATCATAGTCAAACAAAATCAATCCACTTAGTAACAGGTCCCAAAATGTATTTTTTTCTACACTTTGTCTTTCTATACTTTTGTCATTTCTGTGACAGGATGTGTATAACATCCTTCATTGTAGGCACTCTGGAGACATGGTTGGTTGTTGCATTTATCAAAGTTTTGGGGGTTTGTCCCCAAAGTTCTTTTCTTTTACAATGTTTTCGTCTGTGTAAAAATTATTCTTAGTTCTGCTCACTTCACTCTGCATTAATTTCCTATGGGACAATAGTATTTCATTACATTTGTGTATCACAATCTGTTCAGATATTCCATTACCCCACTAGATTCTAGCTCTTCTCCTCCCTCCCTCCCCCATTTTTAATCTCTCTTTCAGTATTAGGAAATTAGTCCCTTCTGGTTATCCAATCAAATTTCACATATTTCTACACCAAACTGTGTTGGATTCTCCTTTGAACATTTCAGATAAGAGCAAGATTCTTCTGATGCACATTTCTCTCACCCTTTCCTTCATGTTTGTATATACTCTTCTCACTCACCCCAATTATAAAAATGAAAAATCATTACTCTTCCTTTTTTCTACATTGCTATATTCCTTTTACTCTTTCTCATCTTTATCCTTTTCAGACTCTCAGAACAGAACCAATTCCCCCACACACACACACTCAATTTTTCTTATTTATTTCCCTCTTTTTCTCATTTTTCCTCTCTGAAGAAATTAACGTTCTGAGGGGGCAACTGTTCTTCTGTTTTAGAATGTTAGTGCTACATCATCACCCAGTTCTTTCAATTGCGCAAATAAATTTACCTTTCTGGCAAAGTAAGATAACTACTTCACTCTAGTGTTTGATTTAAAGTTCCTATTCAATTCTGGTTTTATCATCAGAAATTCTCAGAAGTCCTCTATTCTATTAAAAATCAACACCCCCCCCCCCCAATTTAGGATTATACTCAGTTATTTTCAGGGTAAGCTATTCTAGGTTGTAAGCCTATCTCTTTTGCCTTTTGGAATACTGTATTCAAAGATCTCTGGCTTGTAGCGGAACCTTCCAAGTTTCATGTGATCCTGACTATGGTTTCTTAGCATGAGAACTGCTTCTTTTTGGTTACTTGTCAAATTTTTTTCTTTCATGTGACAGTTCCTCATTTGTAAAATGAAAGGAAGAAGAAAATGACAAACCACTCCAATATCTTTGCAAAGAAAACCCCCAAAAGGGGTCACAAAGAGTCAGACATGCCTGAAAACAAGTAAACAACGACAATATAAACACACTGACTTTTGATTTATTTTTAAGAACCGACATCAGCAAAAACCTAAAATTTATACCAGACCAAATAGTGATCAAAAAATCCAATGAGAAAGTACAGTAAGGGTCTTATCCCACCCCAGAACTGGACAAAAAGTCAACCAGCAGCCCATTGGAAATAGGAAAGGGTTCCACAAAGAAAAAAAAAAAACTGTACCAGCACAAGTAAACAAGTCGATAGCCTCCCACCAAGAGCAGACAAGCAACAGAGAAACATCTATGTCAACTCAAGGAAGTAGAGGAGATCTAGCTTTCTGGAGCTTAACAATTCTTCCTGGTTCAAATAGGTATCTTCAGGGAGCAAGCCCATCCTTACTTATGGTTTTCAGCCAGTTAGCTTCCCAAAATCCTGTTTAGTTCTTATGCAGATGAATAGCTGGGGACAAAAGTTAGAAAACATTAGGTACCCCCGGGGCAAGTTCATTGTCTCCAGGAGTCTTTAAATATGCAATTGAAGTATTCAAGGTTCCGACCCTTGGCTAGGTGTTGAGTGCCATGGAGAGTGCTTTCTTTACATCTGAAAGGACTTCCCCTTTACCTTTTAATGTCTCTGTCTTTTACTCTCTCCAACCTTAAGTTTAGCCAAAATCCAAGTGGCCACTTCCTTCCATCAAGAATGCTTTCATTCCATCATAACACTTGACCCTTAACCCTTTTGATTTGGGATGTCACCTCCAATCTGGTCCAATCTGGTCACTTTCATCTTAGTTACTTTGCTCACTTCTAGTCCTTGATGGGAAGACTAGTGTAAATCAACTTGTCCCTTGTCATCAGCCTAGCCTTCTATTTTTATCTTTGTGATGGAATGGACAATTTTATCAGCTTCTGTTGCCTTTTGAGGTTTTTTTTTTTTTTGAGGGCAAGGACATTTTCTTTTTTTCCCCACTATCTTGAATATAGTAGGTAAAACAATGCTGTTTTTAAGTTACTAGTTTTTTTCAAATTCAACATGCCAAATAAGTACCCCAGAAGGTAGTTATTTCCTTTTATTTAGATGGAAATTATGGAAATAGTTTACAAACTAGAAGCTGTAGCTATCTGGTGACATTTGATTCATTATATCAAACTTTAAAATAGATGTTTAAATCATTTCTCAAATTTTAGGCCATAACCTTTTCTAGCTTTCCCACCCCATGTCGAGCCTAACATAGTAAATAAAAATAATGTCCTGTATGATTGTTTTATGTGTATCTTTGCATATCTTTAGGCATTACTCTAGAGCACTGATCTTCAAAGTGGGGTGCACACAATAGACCACTGAAATGTGGGAAGAAAATGTTAGGACTTCTATTTCTATTTATTTTTTATTTAACAAAAATTAAAATTTGATAATGTAATGGATTTCTGGTGCATGTGTAGGCCATATCAGTTTGCTAAGATGTGGAGGAGAACATAATAGATAGGGGCTCAAGCTGATGACAGAGATACTTCCACAAACACCTCAGGGTACCTTGGAATGATAAAGTCAGCCTGGCTCTTGGGAGAGAAGCCTAGAATTAACCATGTTACACTAAAATTTCATATTCGTATTAGCACTAGTCTAACATGGTGGTCTTCTGTCATTGGGGATGCTGAGGCTGGTGGGTCACTGGAATTCTACAGTTCTGGTCTGCAGCAGGCCTAAAACCAATCATGAATTGGCCCCTGAGTGGTTGTTGTACTTCCGGCCTGAAGGAGATAAGGAGAACCAGTCTCCAAAATATTAACACAGACTTGAGGGAGTTCTACAAGATGGAGGGATTAACTATGACACCCTCATTTGTTCTTTTGCTTTCGTCATATTGTGAGAGTTATAATTTATGTAGCCTAGTTGACTGGATTTACAAATTATGTTATTTGGTTTTAACTAGACTCACCCTCAAAAAATGGACAAGTAGTTTTAAAAAAAATGATAGTAGAAAAAACTTGGGATTGAGGATGATATTAATTATTCCAGCATGAGTAAGCAAGAAAATGGTAGAGTTTTACACTTCTACTCCCGTTTGGTCTTTGTCAATCATCTTATGAGATAAAAGTAATGATGGTCTGATCAGATCTGACAAGGTCAGCCCTCCAAATTAGAAATACCAATATTATTTGAAATAGGGATTTACATCTTTCTATCATTAATGATGAACCCCATTCTAAATGTATATTGTACCTAAAGGTGTTAGCTAATGGCATCACAATTAGCAAGAGATTTAAAAACTAAGCTTTCATTAACAAAGTTTTTCATCTGAAAAAACCTTTCATCTTCATGGTTACAAAAATTTAGAAAACATTTCTCACATGTTTAAAAATCTTCCAAATGAAAAGTTACATTGGATCGTAAGCCTATTTGTTTAAAATATCGATATCTACGTATCTATGTTAGGTGGTGCAGTTATTAGAGCACTGGGCTTAGACTCAGGAAGATGTTTCCCTGAGTCCAAATCTAGCCTCAGACACTTACCAGCAGCTATGTGACTCTGGGCAAGTCACTTAACCCTGTTTGCCTCAGTTTCTCATTTGTAAAATGAAAGGAAGAAGGAAATGACAAACCACTCCAATATCTTTGCAAAGAAAACCCCCAAAAGGGTCACAAAGAGTCAGACATACCTGAAAACAAGTAAACAACAACAAAATATAAACACACTGACTTTTGATTTATTTTTAAGAACTGACATCAATGAAGTTTTTTTTAAGCATTTATTAAGAGCCTACTCTATAAGAGCTAAGCACTTTACAAACGTTATCTCATGTGATCCTCACAACAATCCTGAGAGATAGATCTCCATTTTACAGGACAGGAAACTGAGGCAGTAAAAAAATGACTTGCCCAGGGTCACACAGCTAATAAGTGTCTATGACTAGAATTGTACTCAGGTTTTCCTGACTCAATGTCCAGCCCTCTATCTACTGTAACACCTCACTACCTCTAGATGGAAATTTCCTCATTGAATTTCAACAAAAAAAAAAACCTTTGCATAATTAGTGGGTGGGATTGAAAATTGAATATCAAGATTTAGTGAGATCAATTAGCAATATATTTTTTTCCATTGTTGATGTTTTTCAGTTTTTCCAACTCTTCATTATCCCATTTGATATTTTCTTGGCTGAGATACTGGAGGGGTGTGCCATTTCCTTCTCCAGCTCATTCTACATGAAACTGAAGCAAACAGGGTTAAGTGACTTGTCCAGGATCACACAGTTAGTACATGTCTGAAGCTGCATTTGAACTTAGGTCTTCCTAATTTTAGTCCCGGTGCTCTATCTACAGTATCACCTAACTGCTCCAATTCTTCCATATGGATAGATATATCTATGTGAGGTATCTTTTCCAGCTGTCATTGCCATTGGAACTAAGTATGAAATAAACTAAACTTAGAATTAGAGCTTTGAAAGGCTAAAAGTGTTAGACCAAGATTTCCAAAAGTAATGAAGCATATTCAATCACATTATGATTGATTAAAAAGGATTAAAATTACAGTGATCATTATAACATTAATATTATTAATAATAATATTTTAGTGAGAGCAAAATGTTTTTTGTAGCAAGAAAAAATAAAAATAATTTTAAATATTATTATTCTCATCCTTTAAAATTTCCTATTGTATGTATGTATAATATATTAATGCAGTAATATGTTATATAACTTATAAATGAATAAATGTGCACATACTGAGGTTGCATGCTCAAACATTTTACTAATAGTGTTACATGATGAAAAAGTTTGGAGACCTCTGGTGTAGTAGATAGACCTCTGGATGTGTAAGTCAAGAGACATTTGCATTCAGAACCTTGAACACTTTTTTTGTTGAACTTCAGTTTTGACATTTTTTAAAAATGGAGATAATAATATCTATAATTTTTAGATGTTTGCTCCTTGGAAGAAAAGTTATGGCAGATCTGAATAGAATACTAAAAAGCAAAGACATCACCTTACTGACAAAGGTCTGTATATTCAGAGATATGGTTTTTCCAGTAGCAATGTATGGCTGTGAGTATAGCACTGAAAGGAAAGCTGAGTGCTGCAGATTTTTTTTTTAAAGCAATTGGGGTTAAATAACTTGCTCAAGGTTACACGGCCAGGTGTTTCTGGGTGGGTGCTAAGTGTCTGAGCCCGGGATTCCAGGTCTTCTCAACACTGGAGCCGGTGCTCTTACTCGCTGTGCTACCTGGCCGCCCCTGAGTGCTGCAGAATTGACAATTTTGAATTGTGGTGCTGGAGAAGACTTTTGAGAGTCTCTTGGACAGCAAGGAGATCAAATCAGAAATTAATTCAGACTATTCACTGGAAGGTCAAATATTGAAAATGAAGCTTAAATACTTTGCCCACATATTCAGAAGATAGGATTCATTGGAAAAGACCCTGATGTTGGGAAAGATTGAAAGCAAAAGGAGAAGGGGACAGCAGAGAATGAGATAGATAACATCATGGAAAAAATGAACATGCATTTGGAAAGACTTTGAGAGTTAGTGGACGATAGAAAGGTTTAGTGTACTATGGTTCATGGGGTCACAAAGAGTTGGACGAATTGGATGGGACTGAAGGATTGAACAATAATATTTACCCCACAGAGTTATTGTGAGGATAGAATGAGATATGTATAAGATGCTTAAATTAAATGTCAGTGATTAATAAGTCAGCAAGTATTTATTAAGCACCTGCTATATTCTAGCTCTATGGGATGCAATACAAAAGCAAGATGCTATTTGTCCTTAAAGAGGTTACATCTCAGGGAGGCTAGGTGGTGCAGTGAGTAAAAGCTCGAGCCCCAGAGTCCGGAGGACCTGAGTTCGCTTCCGGCCTCAGACACTTAACACCCACACAAAAATTCTAGCCATATAACCTTGGGCAAGTTACTTAACCCCAATTGTCCTCCAAAAAGCAAAAAAAAAAAAAAAGAGAGAGAGAGAGGTTACATCTTACTAGAGGAATATTAAAGGAAGAACTATGTAGCATAGAAGTATGTTGTTTAAAATAGATATAATGACCATTCTTCAATTGGGTAGCTTTCTCTTTTCTGAGTCAGCTCTAGGCTGATTTATAACCCAAACCTGGTGCCTTAGCCTGAGTGGAGCCCCTGGGTTTCATGAGCTGTTGCTGTCTTTCAGAAGACAAGTATAAGCACGTTTTCTTTAAATGCTCATAGTCACAAAAGGTTTCTAAAGTATTTTTGTAAGGAGTAGTAGTAATAATAAGAACGACAACAAAAATAACACCAACTGTTCACATTTCTATAATGCCATAATTCTATAAGGTTTACAAAGCACTTTTCTCACAATAACTGTGGGAGGTCCATATTTCCATTTTATATATGAAGAAACTAAGGACTGGAAAAGTGAAGTCATTTTCCCATGATCACCCAATTATGATGTGAACTTGGTAGGTGTTTGTTCATATCAAATTCCCAATTTAGATGAATTTGGCTGTCCCCTATGCCTAGAGTGCTTTCTTCCCTCATGATTAAGTTTCCTTGGTTTTCTATAAGATTCAGCTCAAAGCTCATAATCTGCAGGAAGACTTTCCCAGTTCCTCCAGCTGCTAGTACCTTCTTTTTAAATTACCTGTATGATTGTGTATGTATTTATCTGTTTGCTTGTTGTCTTCCCCATTAGAATACAAGCATCTTGAGTCCAGGGACCATTTTTGCCTTTCCTTATTTCACCAATACTTGGCACATAGTAAATGATTATAAACATTTGTTGTTTGCCTGATGTAACTTTGATAGAGGGAGGAATCAGTCTTTGTCTATGAAAATAATCCTTCTTTATATCTCTGATCATACCAGCATGACACCTTAAACATAGTAGGCTGCTTAAGAGTGGTAAATTATTCCCAAAATATTTACTGACTTTCTACTTGGAGACCTGAGTTAGAATCCTGGCTCCAACACCTCCTGGCTATGTGATGATGGGCAAATCTCAGTTTCCTTCAGTGTAAAATAGAGATAGGCACCTAGGTGGCTCGGTGGATAGAGTGCCAGGCCTGGAGTCAAGAACACTTATCTTCCTGAGTTCAAATCTGGCCTCAAGCACTTACTAGTTATGTGACCCTGGGCAAGTCACATAACCCTGTTTGCCTTAATTTATCTTCTGTAAAATGGACTAGGGAAGGAAATGGCAAACCACTCTAGTATCTTTGCCAAGAAAACCTCAAATGGGGTCATGAAGAGTTGGACATGGTTGAAATAACTGAACAAAACAACAACAGAAGAGAAATTATATTTTCACTGTTTCCCGCATGGGATTCTTGTCAGGAAACCATTTGGAAACCTTAAAGCAGCATAGAAATGTGATTTCTTAATAATAGATATTAGTTATGGAAAATCCTTCTTGAAAATGATGACAAAATAATAACTGATCTTTTTGAATGTTTGATCTAACTTGTTCATCAGAAGTATTTGTCCTACTGATGCACTATTTAGGAAGTTGTTAACTGATCCAACTATTCTGGAAAACAATTTGGAACTATGCCCAAAAGGCTATAAAACTGTGCATATCCTTTGGTCCAGGAACGCCACTGCTAGGTCTATGTTCCAAAGGCATTACAAAAAAAGGGAAAAAGATCTATGTGTACAAAAATATTTATAGTAGCTCTTTTTGTGGTGGCAAAGAATTGGAAATCAAAGGGATGCACATCAATTGGGGAATGGCTAAACAAGCTATAGTATATGATTGTAATGGGATATTATTGTGCTATAAGAAATGAGAAGCAGGGGGATGACTAGGTGGTGCAGTGAATAGAGTACAGGCCCTGGAGTCAGGAGGACCTGAGTTCAAATCCAGCCTCAGACACTTAACACTTACCAGCCATGTGACCTTGGGCAAGTCAACCCCAAATTGCTCTGCTTTCCCCCCTCCAAAAAAGAAAAAAAGAAAAAGAAATGAGAAGCAGGATGATTTCAGAAATACATGGAAAGACTTATATGAACTGATGCATAGTGAGGTGAATAGAGCTAGGAGAACATTGTATACGGCAATATTATTCAATAAAAAACTGTGAATGACTTAGCTCTTCTCAGCAATACAATGATCTAAGACAATTCCTAATGATAGACTAATGAGGAAGTATGCTATCTGCTCCAACCAAAACACTGATATTGATTGAATACAGACTGAAGTGTGCTATTTTTCACTTTCTTTCTTTCACTTTTTTCTTTTATTCGAGTCTTTTTCTACAAAATGACTAATAAGAAATGTTTTACATAATTGCAAAAAGCACAATTGGAAAATATTTTTAAAATAAAAATACAACAAAACATAAAAAAGAAATATTTGTTTGAGGGTTTGTTTGTTTGTTTTTTAAGATTCAGAAGATACCAATACACAAATCTTGGATAAATGCTTCTCCCTCCAAATCCAATTAACTATTAGAATAAACACAGAAGCCCCATATCCATCATTAAATCTTCAGTGCATAGTTTCAAGTAAACAGATGTTATAATCCATCAGAATTTTCCTATATTCCAAAACAGGCAGCTTTTTATTACCCACCTGCTCTGTCTTTCTGTTTCCTTTTTAGAGATCTTTCCAAGGAGAGATAAATAGATTACTTCTGCCTTCTCCACCCTCCAAACACACACACACACACACACACACACACACACACACACATCCACTCAAAAGAGAACATGACTGATGTCTGCTTTTGTGTCTCCTAGGAGGGTTTGGAATGTCATCTCCGAAACACAAGAATAAGGGCAAGGAGAAGGAGAAATAAGGGTAAGAAGTTTTGTCTTCTCTTTTAACCAAGAATGCATCATTACAAAAGTGGCCCAGAGAGAGTAACCCGAGTTCATGAAGGAGCAAGAGAGTTCAGAGGGCAGCTTGCCCCTCACACCTGTAAGTTATTAATGACCTTTGAAGTGAGTGTTGATGGGGGTACTTGTACATTTGAGCTGCTTCATATGTATGTGTACTCAGTACAGTCAGAGAACTGCTTGACTTCTGGAGCCTTCAAATATCTTCAAGCTGAATCAGAGATCAAACAGCAAAATCCATGACTTGGGGATATCATGTGGCTCTGTAACGTCCGGAAGGACCTGGAGGATAGGAACCAATGCACAAATAATGGGGCTTTACTAACTTGAGAGGTGTAACGCTACTTTCACACTCTCCATTCTCTTAAGGCTTTGAAACATAACAAAATGAAAAATTCGTACATATGAAATAAAGCACACTTATTTTTCATTAAAAGGGTTCTAATCAGTAGATAAGATCACAAACTAACTTATTTTCTTCTCAATAGTTCCTAGATAATCATGTGATGAATGAGTTTACCTAACTTAGGCAGTGAAAGTCAAAGACTTTGTCTTACTCTGTTTTGGTGTGAATACATATGCTGTTTTCACTTAACAGATACCAAGTTATAATGAGGTCAATTTTCCCTCTTGCTTAAAGGTGAAAGGGTTCACATAAATGCATTCTTGTAGGAACACCATATACATTTACAGAAAGGCATGAAATGTGTGTCTGGTCGATGTTACTTTTGTTGGTCTTATATAAAAGGCTATACTTCTCTCCCCCTCCCCACATTAGCATTTACATTCATATAACTTTAAATCATTTTTCATAGTTTATCATTTGAAATGTCCTCTAACCAATGCTTGTTAGAAGGATAATCTGATGTTGTAATGTAATGGTGTCAAGAGATGATCCTAAAGAATTTGGTGGAAAAATTATAAACAATTTTGATTTCTTTCCAAAGATCTACTTTTGATAGGATTGTCCATTGAATACTTTAGTTGAAGACTATTCATTTGAACTTTAGAGTTAAATTTGGCTGACCATTATTCTTAATTCTGAAAAAATGAATGCTTCCAATGACCCCAAACTTCTCCCTGAAACATCTTATCTTTTTAACAACAATATTCCTCTGGAAATCTTTCTGTTGATAATCATGGGATACTATGATCTCTGAAGAATCAAAATCACAGGTCACTAAAGGGTCATTGAGAAACAGTGGGCATAAGTAGTCTGCAGTATATTATAAATGATAAATTAGGAACACAGAGTGGGATAAAAAAAATATCATCAAAGAGCTACATGACTGAAAAAGAAGTGGCCCAGTTATATAGTCAGAGTGAGAAATTGCAGATGTGTGTTTCATTGGTACCCACATAAAGTCAAGAGGTCAAGAGAAAGGTTCCCAGCAGGTTGGAAGGAACCCCTGTCGAGGAATTTACTGGTGGACATGGATGAGAGCCACACAGGATGAAAAGGTGTGGATAGGTTTTGATGTGCATTCTTGAGGGGAACTCCCACATGGATAAGACCAGAGTTTATTGTCACCTCTGCATATGACTCCCATACCATATATTTCTTCTAGTATGAATCTCTCTTCTGAGTTCCAGCCCCCACATTTTAAATTTCCTGAAATGTTTTCCCACCATCTAGTCTAATCTTTGCCTATATCTTGATTTTTGTCTATAATGTCTCCATCAAATAGTCACCCAGCTACTCTTTGAAGATTTCAAGTAACTTCTGTCTTCCTAAGGCAGCTTTTCTATTTTTGGATGGCTAAAATGAATAAGAAGCTTTTACTTGTGTTGAACAGCAACCTTCCTCTAGAAACCACATCTCTAAGCTCTATAGATTATCTGGACTAATTGGTGGGAACTCATTTAGGGCGACTAAGTGCTCTTTCATCATGTCCTTAAGAACATAGATCATACTTAGAGAAGATCCACTCCTTCATTTCAGAGATGGACAGATTGAGGCTCAGAGAAGTTAAAAATCAGATAGGAAGTGATAGATCCAACCTTTGGATCCACATCCTGTTACTCCAAATCCAGTGGTCTTTCTATGTCCTCATATTGCTTGCCTACTCACGTCCTGAATTTCAGTTCTTTGTTAACTTTTTTTGGTTGTTCTGTCTTTTGCATTCTGAAGATCATCTTAATGCAGAAATTGGAAAGGAATAAGTAGACTATTCTGATCCTAGTGGAATTTTATCTATTAGCCTTTAGATTATTGTCTCCTTCTTCAAGAAGTTTAGTACCTAGTAGACTTCCTCACTGTCTCAATTAATACTTAAAGTATTACTACTTGGGGATTTCAATATACATGATGTCTCAAACATACTGGCTTCCAGAGTAAATGTAAATAGTAACTATTTCTATTTTGGCCAGCAACTCAAGGGGTCATCCCTTGACTCACGTCTTAAAGATGTCTATTCACTGAATGGGCATTGTCTCACTCAAAGGGAGAAACTGGAAAGAATTTAGCTTAAAAAGGCCAAGGTCTCCCATTGCACCCTGAGCCATCTCCAATTATCCTGATCAATAGCTGGCCACTGGACCAAGATGGCGCTGGACTTGGCATAGCCTTTCTTCACTCAAATAAAGATTAATTGCAAGTCATGTCATCATCTTCCTGATATCATAGGCCTCTTCGAAAATGAAGGACAGGTGAGGCCAGGTAGCACAGCGAGTAAGAGCACTGGCCCCAAAATTGGGATGACCTGGGATCGAATCCAGGCTCAGATACTTAGCACCACACCCAGAAATAACTGGCCGGGTAACCTTGAGCAAGTTACTTAAAAAGAAAATGAAGGACAAACCACACACAACACCTTCAGTCTAATTCACTCACTCAGAGAGATGTCTATACTGTTGATCTTGTCATGACCGACAAATGTTCATGACTCCAGAATTCAGAATCCTGAAATTTCTCTATCTGACCATAGCCTCCTATCCCTCCATTTCTTCCTGTGCCTCATCCTACACAAATTATTCTCTGCATTGACTATAACTTCTAGTCATGCCACTCCTCTCCATTTTCCAAACCCTATCACCTTTGCTCTGGTCCTTTTCTTTATTTTTAATTAATTAATTTAGTTAATTATTTTTAATTAACTTCAAATTTATGCTGTTTTCTTCCATCAAATATCTTCCCTTCCTTTCCTTTTACCAGTTTTCTCTTCCAAACCCCAGACCCCCAACTCCTAACTTTTCCATTCCCACTCATATGCTGCTGAGTGCTAGTGGGAGGCAGCAGCACAACCACCCTATCTCAGTCTGTACATTTTCTGTTCTCAGCTGAGATCTCACCACAGTGGGGAGACACTTACTCCTCCTTGATTGCTTCTCTATCATGATTTTCACTGTGTGAAAGCCTCAATCATTACCTATTTTCTTCTTCCATTCAACAAAGAACTTTACTTCATATCAGAAATCATCCATATGAGCTCACTCTCTCCAATATTCTTCATTCAAATCCCCTAAACTCTGTCACTTATTCTCTCATCCTTTGCTCCAGTCTCTGAGGAAAAAATGGGTCCTTGTTACCAAGACCAGTCACTGTACTTGTGCCATTGATTAAATCCCTCTCATTTCCTCCTCCCTTTAATTATCTCTTCACCTTTAATCTTCAATAACTATCCTCATATTCCCTTGGATCCATGCCCCACCCCATTTTTAGGCATATATGGCAGGGCTTGGTCTTGGGGTCTTCTTCTCTCTCCATATAATTTATCTTAGTGCTTTGGTATTATTATCTTTATGTAGATTATGCCCCAGTTCTATATATTTAGACCTGCTGGATTTTTTTTTTTACCCTTGAGCTACACCCTCCTGTCACAAAATGCTTATTGTACATTTCCCACTCTATTTTCATCAGTGCCAGTTTATTTTTATGCTTACTGCTTTGTAATAAAGTTTTAGATCTGGTACAGTTAAGCAAACTTCCTTCATATTTTTTTTCCTACTAATTTCCTAGAAATTCTCAATCTTTTGTTCTTCCAGATGAGTTTTCTTCTTCTTTTTTTCTCTAAGCTTTATAAAATTATTTTTTTGTAGTTTGGTTGGCATAACATTGAATAAACAAATTAATTTAGGTAGAATTGTCATTTTTATTATATAGACTTGGCCTACCCATGAGCAATTAATATTTCTACAATTTTTTAAATCTGGTTTTATTTGTGTGAAAAATATTTTGTAATTCTGTTCAAATAGTTTCTGGGTTTATCTTGGCAGGTAGACTTTTGAATATTTTGTTTTGTGTGCAGTTATTTTAAATGGAATTTTTCTATCTCTTCCTGCTGGATTTTGTTGGTAATATATAGAAATGCTAGTGAATTTATGTGGGTTTATTTTATATTCTGAAACTTTGCTGAAATTTTTCATTATTTCAGCTAATTTTTTTTGCTGTTGATTCTCTAAGTATACCCTTACATTATTACATTGTCAAAAAGAGTGATGATTTTGTTTCCTCATTGCCTATTCTAATTCCTTCAATTTTTTTCCTTATCTTATTGCTATAACTAGCATTTCTAGAACAATGTTGGATAACACTGGTGATATCATTATCATCTTTGCTTCCCTTCAAATCTTATTGGGAAGGCTTCTAGCTTATCTCAGTTACAGAGAATGCTTGCCACTGGTTTTTAGATACTTCTTATGATCTTAAGGAAAGTTCCATTATTCCTATGCTTTCTAGTGTTTTTAATAGGAAAGAGTGCTGTATTTTATCAAAAGTTTTTCTATATCTGTTGAAATAACCATATGATTTTTGTTGGCTTTATTACTGATATGGTAAACTATGCTGATAGTTTTCCTAATATTGAACCAGCCCTGCATTCACTTAATCAGAGTGTATGATCTTTGTGATAAATTGCTGTGATCTCCTTGCTAGTATTTTAAAAATTTTGCATCAATATTCATTAGGGAAATTGATCTATAGTTTTCTTTCTCTGATTTTGCCCTTCCTGATTTAAATATCAGCACCATATTTGTGTCATAAAAGGAATTTGGTAAGACTCCTTCTTTGCCTATTTTTCTAAATAGTTTATATAGTATTGGAATTAATTGTTCCTGAAGTGTTTGGTGGAATTTATTTATGAATCTCTCTGGTTCTGGGGATTTTTTTTCCTTGGGGAACTAATTCATGGCTTTTTCACTTTTTTTTTCTAATATAGGGTTAAATAAGTATTCTATTTCTTCTTCTGTTAATCTGGACAATTTATATTTTTGTAAATATCCATTTCACTTAGATTGTTAGATTTATTGGCATATAATTGGGCAATGTAGCCTAATGATTGTTTTAATTTCCTCTCCGCTTGCTGGTTAATTCACAATTTTCATTTTTGATACTGGCAATTTTCTTTTCTTTTTTTTTTTTAATTAAATGAACAAATGATTTATTTTATTGTTTTTTTCCCTCCTAAACCCAGCTTCTAGTTCTTTCTATTAATTCAATGGTTTTCTTACTTTCAATTTTATTAATCTCTCCTTTGATTTTCAGATTTTGGTATTTAATTGTGAATTTTTAATTTATTCTTTTTCTAGTTTTTTTTTTTTTTTAGTTATGAGCCCAGTTCATTGATCTGCTTTTTATTGATACAAGCACTTAGAGATATAAGTTTTTTTCTAAGTACTGTTTTGGTTACATCCCATAAATTTTGGCATGTTGTCTCATTGTCATTCTCTTTAGTGAAGTTATTTATTGTACCTATGATTTGTTTTTTGACTTATTCATCTTTTTTTAAGCAATCGGGGTTAAGTAAATTGCTCAAGGTTACATGGCCAGTTATTTCTGGGTGTGGTGCTAAGTATCAGAGCCTGGATTCGATCCCAGGTCATCCCAACTCTGGGGCTGGTGCTGTTACTTGCTGTGCTACCTGGCCACCCCAACATACTCATTCTTTAGGATTAATTATTTAGTTTCTAATTAATTTTAATCTATGTTTCTATGGCCTTTACTGAATGCAATTTTTATTGCATTATAATCTTATAAGGATATATTTAATAGTTCTATTTTTCTGATTTGGTTGTGGGACTTTTATGCCCTGTTAATGGTCAGATTTTTTTTATTAATTAATTTATTTACTTTTAGTTTACAAGATTCAGTTCCACAATCCCTTGAGTTTCAAATTTTCTCCCCCTCCCTCTCCTCTCCTCCCTTCTCCATGGCAGCATGCAATCAGATATAGGATCTACAAATACCTTCACATTAAACATTAGTCAGGTTGTAAAGAAGGATTATAACCAATGGAATGAATATGGGAAAGAGAAAACAAAACCAAACAAGAAAAAGAAAGAGAGCAAGTAGTTATCTTCAATCTGCATTCAGACTGTAGTTCTTTTTCTGGATGTGGATATATCTTTCCATCATGAGTCTTTTGGAGTTGTCTTATAACCTTACATTGCTGAGAGCAGCTCAATCTATCCAAGTTAGTCATCACATAGACGTTGTGTCTATAACTGTGTACAAATTTCTCCTGGTTCTGCTCTTCTTACTCAACATCAATTTATATAAGTCTCTCCAGGTTATTATGAAGTCCGTCTGCACCTCATTTCTTATAGCACAATAGTATTCCATTACATTCATATACCACAACTTGTTCAGTAATTCCCCAATTGATGGGCATCCCCTTGATTTCCAATTCTTTGCCACCACAAAAAGAGCTGCTATAAATATTTCTGTACATACAGGTCCTCTTCCCACTTCTATGATCTTTTTGGGATACAACCCTAGAAGTGGTATTGCTGGGTCAAAGGGTATGCACATATTTATAGCCCTTTGGGCATAGTTCCAGATTGCTCTCCAGAATGGTTGGATCAGTTCACGACTCCACCAACAATGCATTAGTGCTCCAATTTTTCCACTAGATGGCCAATTTTTGTGAAGATGCCATATACAACTGAGGAAAAGGCATAATCCTTTCTATTCCTTTTCAATTTCTTCCAGAGGTCTGCTATTTTTAACTTTTCTAAAATTGTGTTTATCTCAACTACTTTCTTGTTTATTTTTTTATTAGAAGTATCTAACTCTGAGGGGAGAAATCTGAGGCCCCCCACTAGTATAGTTTTACTGTCTTTTTCCTCCTGTAACTCATTTAAACTTTTCTTTAAGAATTTGGAGGCTATGCCATTTGGTGTATATATTTAGCATTAATATTACTTCCTTGTCTATGGTATTTTTTTTTTTTTTTGGCAAAATGTAGTTTCCTTGCTTATTTGTTTCAATTAGGTCTATTTTTGCTTTGTCTCAAATCATGATAGCTACCTCAACTATTTTTAACCTCAGCTGAAGCACAATAGAATCTGCTCCAGTCCTTTATTTTTACTCTGGTATATCTTTCTGTTTCAAGTATGTTTCTTGTAAACAATATATTTTTGAACTCTGGTTTTTAATCCATTTTGCTATTTGCTTCCATTTTATGGGTAAATTTATCCTATTCACATTAATAGTTATGATTACTAATTATGTCTTTCCCTCCATCCATTTCCCACTCCTACCCCATTTATCCTTTTCTCTATCTCTTTTTGCCCTATCCCTCCTCAAAAGTCTGTTTTGTTTCTACACATCATCTCACTTGATCCACCCTGCTTTTTATCACCCCTCATCTCATATTTCATTCTTTTCCTACTTCCCTGTAGGTAAGACAGACTTATATACTGAACTGATTGTGTATTTTATTCTCTCTTTGAGACAATTCCAAGGAAAAGTAAGATTCAAGTGTTTCCCAACACTCTCCCATCTTTCCCTCTATTGTAAAAGCTCTTACTTTCACACCTCTTTTATGTGAGATAATTTCCCCTTTTCTTCTTCTCCCTTTCCCCTTATCCAATGCATCCCTTTTTCTCGCCTCTTAATTTTATTTTCTGAAGTCATTCCATTATAGTCAGCTCAGACTAATGACCTCCATCTATCTATGCTGCCCTAATAATGCTAAAATTTGAGAACCCACAAAATGACACAGAGAATCTAACCTCCCACTGAGGACAGCCTGGCAGGTCAGCAGGAATCAGCCAGCACAGAGCTCTGGGAACCTAGCCCAGCTCCACGCTGAGGTTTTAGCCCCAGGGTGGGACTGACCAGTCGCTGGCTGGAGGGACTCCAGATCACCAGCACCTGTGGCAGTCCAGAATTATCAATACATAGATGCTAAGGACAAAGTGAGAGGTCAGTGCAATGTGGACTTTGGGACCCAATAGTTGGGAGTGCCTTGGCTTTTGCCCCCAGGGCAAGAAGCCACTGAGGGCTGCTCAGCCACCACCACGTGGAAGCTTCAGCTCCTGGCCTGCAGACTGTAGGGGGACCAAGCAACCAGTCTGAGGGATAATCACTCTTGCTTTAACCTGCTTGGATCTGGATTGTGGTGTAGGGTGGAGGTCCTGGGGTGCATGACCAGCTTGCCAGAGCATGTGGAGGCCTTGGAGAGGGCACCCAACTAATACCTCTGGCAGCTGAGAAAACCCCAGAGTTTGGTACAAAGCTCCCCTGTCTGGTAGCAGAGTCCTACTGTGGCAAAAAGCCCAAAAGTCAAGTAATTGAGTGACAACATGACCAGGCAAAGGAAGCAAAGCAAACAGAAGAATCCAACATTAGACTCCTATTTTGGGATAAAAAGGATCAAAGCATGGAACAGGAGGAAGACAGGGAAGTCAGAACTCCTGCACCAAAAGCTTCAAAGGAAAATATGAGCTGGTTACAGGCCATAGAGGACCTTAAGAAGCAGATAAGAGAAGTGGAGGAAAAATTGGGAAGAGAAATAAGAACGATGCAAGAAAATTATGAAATGAGAGTCAACAGCCTGACTGAGAAAAATAACACCTTAAAAAACAGACTAACTCAAATGGCAAAAGAGTCTCAAAAAGACAATGAGGAGAAGAATACCTTAAAAAGCCAAATTTGCCAGATGGAAAAAGAATCTCAAAACCTCACTAAGGAGAATAATTCCTTCAGCATTAGATTGGAGCAAATGGAAGCTAATGACTTTATGAGAAATCAAGATGCTGTTAAACAGATCCAAACAAATGAAAGAATAGAAGGCAATGTGAAATATCTCATGGGAAAAACCACTGACCTGGAAAATAGATCCAGGAGAGATAATTTAAAAATTATTGGACTACTTGAAAGCCATGATCAAAGAAAGAACCTAGAAATCATCCTCCAGGAAGTTCTTAAAGAAAACTGCCCTGATGTTTTAGAACCAGAGGGTAAAGTAGAGGTTGAAAGAATCCACCGATCACCTCCTGAAAAAGATCCCAAAAAGAAAACTCCTAGGAATATTATAGCCAGGTTCTGAAATTCCCAGATCAAGGAGCGAATATTACAAGTAGTCAAGAAGAAACAATTTGAATATTGTGGAAACACAATCAGAATAACACAGGATCTGGCAGCTTCTACACTGAGGGATTGAAAGGCTTGGAATATGATATTCCGGAGGGCAAAGGAGCTGGGATTAAAACCAAGAGTCACCTACCCAGCAAAACTGAGTATCATGTTTCAGTGGAAAATATGGTTATTCAGTGGAATAGAGGACTTTCAAGCATTCTTGATGAAAAAAACCAGAGTTGAATAGAAAATTTGACATTCAGATACAAGAAGCATGAGAAGGTAAAAAGGGAAAAGAAATCATAAGGAACTTATCAAAGTTGAACTATTAACATTCCTACATGGAAAAATTATAATTGTAACTTATGAAACTTTTCTAAGTATGAAAATAGTTGAAGGGAACAGAAACATATATATATGGGGGTATATGGGCATATGAATATATATGTGAATGTGTGTACATATGTTTACAGGTGTACATGGACAAAGGGCACAGGACCAATTTAATAGGAAGGGATGATACTTAAAAGGTGAAATCAAGAGGTAAGAAAGGAATATAATGAGAGGAGATGGGGAGAGACAGAATGGGGCAAACTATCTCATATAGAAGAGGCAAGGTAAAATGATTACAATGGAAGGAAAGAATAGGAAGGCAAAAGGGAATGGGTCAACCTTATTCTCATTGAATTTGGCTTAGGGAGGGAATGATATATACACTAAATAGGGTATCTCACCCTACAAGAGAGTAGAGGAGAAAAGGATAAGAAGGGGGATGATGGAAGAGAGGGCAGGTTGCGGGGGGAGGGGGGAGGGAAGTTGGAAGCACCCACCTTTGAAAAGGGACAGGATCAAAGTAGAGAACAGAACAAGTTGGAGGTGGGAAAGGATGGAGGGAAATATAGTCAGTCTTTTACAATATATCTACTATGGTAATGTTTTGCATTAGCTACACATGTATAACCTATACTGAATTGCTTATCTTTCTAGTAAGGGTGGGTAACAAGGGAGGAAGGGAATGAATCTGGAATTCAAAGTTTTAAAATCAAATGTTTAAATACACACATACATATATACCATTATTAATACTATTTTACATGTAATTGGGAAATAAGTTCTACAGGTACTGGGGCATAGAGATCCACCTGCCCTACTGGAAAATTTTAAGGGGGTATGGGAGAAGATATGGGAGAGAGCAGATTGGAGGCTGGGATATCCTGTGGGCCTGCTATTTTGGGGCAGTGGGTAGGGGAAAAATGGAGAGAAAATTTGTAACTCAAAATCTAGAGGAAATGAATGATGTAAATCAGAAGTTGATAAAGCATTTGAAAAAATGAAAAAAAAAACAATGCTAAAGTTCTTAGTGGTTACAATGATCATCTTCCCATATAGGAATGTAAATATTTTAACCTTACTGATTCCTCTATGATTTGTTTTTCATGTTTACTTTTTTATGCTTTTCTTGAATCTGGTACTTGAAAGCCAAATTTTCTGGTCTTTTCATCAGAAATTATTGAAAGTCCTCTATTTTATTAAATATCAATATTTCCCCTGAAGGATTATACTCAGTTTTGCTGAATAAGTTATTCTTGGTTGCAACTCTAGTTCTTTTGTCCTTATAAAATATCATATTCCAAACTCTCCTCTTTCTTTCTTTCTTTTTTTTTAAGCAATTGGGGTTAAGTAACTTTCTCAAGGTTACACAGCCAGATGTTTCTGGGTGGGTGCTAAGTGTCTGAGCCCGGATTCGATCCCCAGGTCATCCCGACACTGGGCCCTGTGCTCTTACTCGCTGTGCTACCTGGCCACCCCCAAACTCTCCTCTTTCTTAAGGTAGAATCTCCTAAATCTTGTGTGATCATGCCTGTGGCTCATTGGTATTTGAATTGCTTCTTTCTGTCTGCTTGCAATATTTTCTCCTTGACCTGGTAGCTCTGGAATTTGGCTACAGTATTGCTAACAGCTTTCATTTTGAAATCTCTTTTAGGAGATGATAAGTGGATTCTTTCAATTTCTATTTTACCATATGGTTTTAAGATACTGGAACAGTTTTCCTTTATAATTTCTTGAAAAATTATGTCTAGGCTCTTTTCCTAATCATGTATTTCAGGCAGTCCTATACTTCTTAAATGATTTCTCCTGGCTCTGTTTCCTAGGTCAATTGTTTTTCCAAGGAGATAGTTCACATTTTCTTCTATTTTGTCATTCTCTTGACTTAATTTTATTTTTTCTTGGTGTCTAATGGAGTCATTAGCTTCTACTTGTCCAGTTCTAATTTTAAAGCAATTATTTTCTTCAGTGAGCTTTTGTGTCTCTTTTACCATTTGGCCAATTCTGTTTTTTTTTAATGTTATTTTCTTTAGTATTTTAATTTTTTTGTATCACTCTCATTTCTTTTCCCAATTTTTCCTCTACCTTTATTATTTGATTTTAAAAATCCTCTTTGACTTCTTCCAGTTGTTGTACTTGTATCCAATTCACATTTTTATTTGAGACTTTGTTTGTCATTTGAGAGCTTTGACATTGCTGTCTTATCCTGGGTTTGTATCTTGATCTTCCCAGTCACCACAGTGACTTTGTATGGTCAGGTTCTTTTTTAGTTGTTTGCTCATTTTGCCAGTCTATTTCTTGACTTTTAACTTTATGTTGATGTTGGGCTCTGCTCCTGAGGTTGAGGAGATACTGTCCCAAACTTCTGGTCTTTATACTGCTGTTTTCAGAGTTAGTTCTTGGAGATCTATAGGTTTTCAGTGCTTCCAAGGTGATGTGATCTAAGGAGAGATATAGTCACTGCTCTCCTGGTCTGTGTTCTGGTCTTTACCCAGGAAGAGATATCATTTCCACCAGTGTGAGCAATCCTCTTGACCCTGGGACTTTGTCCAGGTCCACCACTCTCCTGTAGCTGCAATCCCTAGCATTCCCCTCCGTCTTGTAGCCATAACTAGGGCTACTGCTCCTCCCTAGTCACAAGTGCAATCCTTTTGGCCCTGGGATTGTGACCCAGAACAGCTTATGGGCAGTACAACAGGATCCTGAACCCAGTGCCAGCAAAGGGTCCCCTGCAATCTCCTTCCTACTAGCTGCTCAGCTGACTTGCTCTTCATGGGCTGAGAGCTCCAGAAGCTCTGCTACCATTGATGCAGCTGCCTCCAAGGTCTGGCAGTGATCAAGGCATTGTGAGTCAGCATGCACTGCTTGGTCTGTGCTGAGCTCCAGGCTCCCCCATCACTCTGGTGAGATAGAGCTCCCCTGCTGACCTCCTTGGTTGTCTTGGGCGGGAAAATTGTTTCACCCGATCTTTTGTTTGTTTGTCTGTTTTACTACTCCAGAATTCCATTTGAAGTGTTATTTTAGAGTTCTGTCAAATGCTGCATGAAGTTTTAGAAGGCTGTGGACTGAGAAAAACTCATTAGATTTGATAATTAATATGAGAGAAGATGCTAACAAGGATTTAGCATTAAGATGAAAAGAATTAAGAGAAATTCCAGTAGAGTCTTGGGGTCAGGGATGAGATTTTAGAGGCATTTCAGGGTGGTCAGATTAAGACCTGACAAAATGACTGGCAGGTGGAACTCAAGTCCTTTGATGTAAGTGCAAATAAAAACCACCTTTCTGAAATACCTCCCTCCAGTACACCAATTTTTAAAAGAAGTATGTATACTGTTAAGCGAACTGTGTTGTAAATACTTTGATTGTCAGTCATATTCCTGAACTTTGTAAAAGGCCTCACTGTATGAGGCATGTGAGAGGCCCATGTAAACAGACATCCATTCACCTGCAGATTTGTGTTACATAATCTCAACTGGACCCCCACTACTGCTAGGCAATTCTACTATACCTCCTTTATGAATTTACTATCCCATTCTCCACATCAGCTCTTCCGAACCTTTTCATCCTTCCTCTAACATCTTATGGCTCCCGTTCCCTTAACCTCCTCACCTGAGATACTTGCCTCATACTTTGCAGAAAAAAATTGAAGGGGCGGCTAGGTGGTACAGTGAATAGAGCACCAACCCTGGAGTCAGGATGACCTGAGTTAAAATCTGGCCTCAGACACTTAACATTTACTAGCCGAGTGACCTCGGGCAAGTCATTTAACCCCAACTATCCTGCCTTCCCTCCTCCAAAAAAAAACAAAAAAAAAAATTGAGGCCATTTGCTATGGACTGTGTCTTCCCCTCTTCCTCGTCTCCTGTCACACAGATGCATTCTGCTATTCTCTTCTCCTTCACCCTGTTCCACATAACGAGGTGACCTTACTCTTTAGCAAATCCTGCCCTTCCTGATCCCATTCCATCCCCTCTCCTCTATCAGACTGCTTTCTCTGTCATCTCCACTCTATCACTAATTTTCAATCTCTCCCTGTCCAATGAATAATTCCCAATAGTTCCCTATAAACATACTTATGTCTCCCCATTCTCAAAAAATCCTCACTTGATCCTTCAATCCCTATTAGCTGTCATCCTACATCTCCTTGGCCCTTTGTTGCTAAATTCCTCAAAAAGACCTTCTTAATCCCTTACAATTTGTTTTCTTTCTTATTCATTCCACCACAATTGCTCTCACCCAAGCTACCAGTGATCTCTTAGTTGCCAAATCTGGCAGGCTTTTCTCAGTCTTCATTCTCCTTGTCCTCTCTACAGCCTTTTATACTGTGGTTCACCCTCTCCTTCGTACTCTTTTCTCTCTAAGCTTTTGGGGTACCCTGCAGGAATTCTCTCCTGGTTCTCCTCCTACCTATCAGACTGCGCCTTCTCAGGCTTCTTTCCTCATCCAGGTTATACTCTCTTACCACAGGAGTCCCTCAGGTTTCTCTCCTGGGCCCTCTTGTCTTCTCTCTCCGTACTACTTTATTTGGGATCTCATCAGCTTCAGTGGATTTAATTACATATCTAGGCTGATAATTCTCAAATTTACCTGTCCTGCCCATACTTCTCTGGTCACTTTCAATCTCATATCTCTAATTGCCTTTTAAACATTTTGAACTGGATGTCTAGTAGACATCTTAAACTCAACATGTAGAAAACTGAACTCACTATCCTTCTCCTAAACACTCTCTGTCTCCTATCTTTCTATTACTATCAAGGGTACCACCATTCTCCCAGTTCTCCAGACTCTCAACCTTTGACTCCTCACTATCTCTCACCCCCCACAACCAAGCTGTTGCTGAGATTTAGTGATTTCAACTTTGTCAAATCTCTTGAATATGCTTCTCTTCTTTGATACCATCCTGGTATAGGCCCTCCTCACCTCATGCTTGCACTATTGCTGTAATAGCCTGTTGGTTGGTCTTACTGCCTCTAGTCTCTCCCCACTCCAATACATCCTCCATTTAGCTGACAAAGTGATTTTGCTAAAGTGAAGATCTGACCATATCACTCCCCTACTCAATAAATTCCATGACTCCCTATTATCCCCAGGATCTAATGCAAAATGTTTTTTGGCATTCAAAGCCCTTCATAACTTAGCCCCCTCCTACTACCTTTCTAGTTTTCTTATACTTTAATCTCCATCCTGTTGAACTTTGATCTAGTGATATTGGCCTTTTGAATAAGACACTCTATCTCTCAACTCCAGGTATTTTCTCTTGATGTCCCCCATTTCTGGAATGTTCTCCCTCTTTAACTCTGCCTACTGACTTTCCTGGTTTCCTTTGAATCGAAACGAAAATTCATCTTTCACAGGAATCCTTTCCCCAACCCTCTAAATTCTAGTAACTTGCCTTTGTTAATTGTTTCCTGTTTCTCCTGTATATTGCTAGTTGTAAGTGTATTTGTTTGCATGTCGTCTCCCCCATTAGACTGTAAATTCCTTGAGGGCAGGGATTGTCTTTTGCCTCTTTTCGTGTCCCAGTGTTTAGCATAGTGCCCGTCACATAGTAGGCACTTAATAAATATTGATTGATTGATATGTGTTGTCTTTGAGTGGTATCAAACTCAAACAGAAATGGGGTCACTAAGCACTGCATGAGGATCCCTGCAAGCTGCATATTGACTTAGAAAACTGACATATTTTCTATGTTCTATTGCACTTTTGTTTATTTTGTTAATATTTCCCAACTACATTTTAATCTGATTCCACCACACTCCTGAGTGTTATGCCAGCAATGCCAGTTGACAATTCTGCTGCACATGGTAAGTAGTAAAGACAAAAGCAAGCCACAAGGAAGCAACCATAGGCAAGACTGCCTTCTACCTGCCCAAACACCCTGAAACGAAGATCAAGACCAGCAGAGTGGAGATCTCTTTTCTGAAAGAGGTAAAAGGAGAGCCACCAAGCAGTTTGTCAAGGCAAACTACTCCTACTTCTGTTCATAGATACTTCTGCTTTGCTTTGACATGCAGCTATACATGTTTGGAGACCATATAACCTGGGGAAGTTAAACAAATATGCGTCCCTCGAGGAAAAGGGGAAGGTATCTTACTGTCATCAGAACCAGCCTCTCATGTAATGTGTCCTTCTGGGTACTATTAAATCAAGAACATGCAAACGTGTGAGCTTTGTGTTTATTTCTGTGCGTAACTATGAGTAACATCTCGTTACAGAGCAGTTCTTAGAGGTGGCAGGGACTCATCTGCCCACTCATGGTTGTCAGAACTTGACATAATGCTTACAGGTGTGCCAAAAATCTAACTTCTTGCTACCCCAACCTAAAAAGTCAACAAGGATGGATTCCATACGATGGTGGATTGTTTCTGTTTCTTCTTTGTATTCTTAACTTTGTGTTTGGCTAGTAGGAAGTATTTAGTAAGCCATGTAGTAATTGAATGAATGAATTGATTTGGATGCCACTTGCTAGGAATAATCAGGACATACTCTGGAGAAAGTAACAGGTGTTTGACTTCTTGCCTACGAGATTAGGTGATTGACAACAGGACCATTAACTGAGGATAGACAGTAAGTTACTGCTAGACTTTACCCTACCAAGTATTCTTTCATGGTGAATGGTCAATAGAAAGGACTGGGACAAGGCAACTGCCCTAGTGTCTGAGCTAACCATAACTTTGAGCCATATTGATTATTCATGCTAGAATGGTGAAAGGGAATTCACCAATCTCTATCATTGATTTTGGGAATCTTGGTAGATCCCAGGTAAGAAAGAATGAATAAAAAAGCATTTAAGTGTTTGCCATGTGTTAAACTCTGGATGAATGAAGTGACAGACTGTTAAGGGGTGAGACTATCATTGATTCCATATCCTAGTAGGTGATATTTGGTTAGTGAATGGAGTGAACATGAATGGCATAAAAATAGCTTGGACCATGGCAGAAGTACCATATATTTCCACCAAGCAATGGGCAAACCTGTTAGGTGAGTCAAAAGAAGGAAAAAATACATTTGGCACCAGCCATATCAGGAAGTCCCCAGCAAATGGATAGGAATGTCCTCGATGGGAGTGGCGAGGTAGTGCAGCTAAGAGAGCACCAGCCCTGGAGTCAGGAGGACCTGAGTTCAAATCCGGCCTCAGACACTTAACACTTACTAGCCATGTGACCTTGAGCAAGTCACTTAACCCCAACTGTCCTTCCAAAAAGCAAAAAAAAAAAAAAAAAAGTCCTCTATGGTTAGAAATTGCCTGTTGTATGCTTAAAATATTAAAAATTCCACCCATTCTGTGAACATGGGATGCTGTCACAGGTTCATAGATTTAGAGCAAGAATGAATATTAAAGGTGATCTAGTCCATTATCTTCATTTTACAGATATGGAAACTGAGGCCCAGAGAAGCGACTTGACTTGCCTAAGATCGTACAGGTAATGCCAGAGAGCCAGGATTTGAATACTGGTCCTGTTTCCAAATCCAGTGATCTTGCCAAAGCCTTAGGTAAAATGAATGAAGCAGCTCTCAGCAAATAAAGCAAATAAAAAGAGGTCTGGAGTTCAGGGCTAGGCTGGCTGTTGCTAATGGTCCTCAAGAAAGCAGGTTAAAAAAAAAAAAAAGAAATTCTATGCCACCAGGTGGCAATGTTGAGCAGAGCAGACAGCTATCAATCATCTCCTGAGACAGAGGATCTATCTGAGCATGCCCAAGAACCCTGCTAGCCTCCCCTTCAAGTAGGGAGAGCTTCTTTGGCAGTTCACTCTTTTCTGAGCAGCATGACTTTCCTTTTCTAGGTAATTCACTACCCCATCCCTTCAGGACTGTGTAGCATTTTGTTTTTGTTTGTTTGTTTTGCTTCCCCCCACAACCTCCCAACCCTTTGTGCCAAATAGCAACCTGCTGGGGAAAAGGAAAATGCCTTCACTTTGCTAATTTTACAGCTTTAAGTTATTATCTCAGCTCACACTTTAAAACACTTTTTTTCTAGGGTTTCAAGAATCTGTCAGACTTGGAGCATTCCAATACTTAGTACCTAAGATATAAAATACAGGAGGCAAAAGAGACTTGTCTATTCAGCCCCTCAGTAGAAACATGGTGCACCTAGGCTTAATGAAGAGCCACCCAGCCACTAAAAACTTGAAAGGAATCTTAATTAGAGTCTATTCTAAATTGTAAGTGACAATTCTATGACATAGAAAAGCAGACCATTACATGGGTAAAGAGTAAAAGCCTATGACTTTTGTAAATGTCTGTAAGGGATCTATGACTGGGGAATAGCAGACTGGGGCATCCTATAGGTTTGTATGACTATTGGCATCCCCTTTTTGAATGGATTTGATTGAATAGCTATTGTAAGACCAGAAGTAATATTACTATTGCCATCTATCAAGAATGTATTTATTCTTTTTATGACATGATAGAGAAGAGATCAAAGCTGATAGTTAAGGGGTGTAATGAATTGGGTAGGCCAAATTAAGACAGAGTAAAGGGACTATGAGGATGGATTTAAGTCATTGTAGAAAAACCTTTGGTGTAACTACAAATGCAAGCCTCCTTTTGAGAGTCTTCCAATTTAAAAAAAAAAGGTGTATATCATTAAATGATGTATCCCATAAAATTTTTAATTGCCTGTCATACCTTGAGATGTCATGGCAGAGTGAAAAAAAAAAACTGGACCTGATATCAGGAAGACTTGAATTCAAATCCCACTTGAGACATTTAAGTAGTCATGTGAACCTGGATAAATCACTTAAACTTTTGGGGTCTGATTTTTCTCATCTGTAAAATGACAAGGACCAATTTGGCTGGTTCATTCTCAAAAAGGATCAAAATAACATTACTATGTTGGAGTCAAAGCACAGTATGTCCAACTGTGGCTGTTCAAATGAATGTGATCTGAGAACATTCTACCACAGGTCAGGCACAAATAGTTCACGTGGACATTTGGAATGGAGATGTCTCTAAATTTGCACATCTCATGTTTCTTTTGAGCTACTGCAATTCTGCTTTGCTCATACAGCACAGTACCTTCTTTGATGCAGGCACACCATGCTGGGTGGTCCTTTATCAGTGTCTCCCATCTCATACAATCAATTCTCAAGTTCTTCAGAAAGAACTTGAGAGTGTTCTTGTATCCCTTCTTCTAACCACCATGTGAGCACCTTCCTTATGTGAGTTCTCCATAAAATAATCTTTTAGGCAAACATATGTTTGGCATTCAAACAATGTGGGTAAACCATCAGAGTTGCATTCCCCAGGATAGAACTTGAGAAAGGACCTCAGCGTCCAGCACCTTATCTTGCCAGGTGATCTTCAGAATCTTCCTAAGATAATTCAAATGGAAGCGATTCAGATTCCTCACATAGCACTGGTATCTTGTCCAGGCTTCATCAGCATACAACAATGAGGTTAGCACAGCCTCTCTATAGATGTTCAGTTCGTTAGGAAGTCTAATACTTCTTTCCCACATTTTCCTTTGGAGTTTTCCAAACAAAGAGTTAACTCTGGCAATGTGTATGTCAACCTCATCATCCATGTGTACATTCCTGAAAAGTATACTGCCAAGTGAACTTATCTACATGACTCAATTTGATTGAGTCATCTATTTGCTATTATTGATCATTCCACATATAAATGGTGTGGTGCTGGCTGATGGAGCACCTATGTTTTCTGGTGTTAGTTGTTAGGCCAAAATTAGCACAAGCAGCAAAGAATTGATCCCTATTTTGTTGCATCTCAGCTTCAGAGGTTGCTTTGAGTGTATAATCATCTGTGAACAAAACATCATGCACCACTTCCCTCTCCACTTTAGTCTCTACTTGTAACTTTTTCAAGTTAAATGATATCAGCGTGATGGCTGACCTTGATGCTTGTTATGCTCGTTAAAGGCACCCGATATCATTGAAAACATAGTGCTATTAAAAGCATGGGACAAGTACAGCCTTGCTTCGTTCCGTTGGTGACTAGGAAAACTCAAGAACACTGCCCATTATCCAGAACCTGGACAAACATACCATCATGAAATGGATGTACAATACTGATGAATTTCTGTAGGCAATCAATTTTGACATAATTTTCCATAAGCCCTCACGACTGACAGTATAAAAAGACCTTTATCTGATCAATGAACAATGTGCACAGACCTCTGTTCTGCTCCTGGCATTTCTCCTGAAGTTATTGGACCACAAACACTACATTGACCATTCCTAATGGCATTCAAAACCTCTCCTTCAGTTGAAAGTGTGGTTAGAAATGTATTGACTTCAACCTGAGGTATACGATCAATGTTTTCAACATTGATTGATGATGGTCTGTTGAGAACACTATGGAAGTGTTCAGTCCATCTCTTCAGGATAATTGTCCTTATCAGTAATCAATGTGGCCCAATCAACACTGAGTAGCTGAGATGTACCATAGGTCTTTGTCCCATAAATAGCCTTCAGGGTATTATAAACACACCTTGGATTGTTACTGTTAGTGTAAAACCAACTTTCATCTGACTTCTTACTGAATCCTGCATTTCTCTAAGCTTCAACTTTACTTTTGATGGAGTTAAATGCTATTTTCTTAGAGAGGGATTAACTATCCTGCTGGTAAACCTTGTGGAGTTCTCATTTGTCTTTTAGCAGCTTCTGAATTTCCTCATTATTTTTGTCCAACCAATCTTGATGTCGCAAGTGTTCTGACCCAGATGAGTACAGCAATCTCTGAAAGCTGCCTACTCCTCTCCTGCTCCACTGTTGCCAACCTGTGTTGGTGTAACATTAATGGGATATAAGATCTTCCCCACCCATTGATAGGCTTCATGTGGAGCCTATTAGGCGCTGTCATGAGGGTTGTGATGTCTTTTGGCTCTAAGAAGTGTATATAGACTCTGAGTTGGTATTTTACTTTGGGGGCTTGCTTATGAGAAGGATCTTGTGATTCCCTGGTCGAGATTCTGAGTGACTTTGTGTTCAGAGCTCCCCAACTGCTCAGCTGTAAAGGCTCTCTCTCTTTTTTTTTTTTTTAAAGCAATCGGGGTTAAGTAACTTGCTCAAGGTTACATGGCCAGTTATTTCTGGGTGTGGTGCTAAGTATCTGAGCCCGGATTTGATCCCCAGGTCATCCCGACACTGGGGCCGGTTCTCTTACTCACTGTGCTACCTGGCCTCCCCTGTAAAGGCTCTCTTGATCCAGGGATGTATGTAAAGTGTATAGTTAATTCAGGCAGTCAGAACCTTGTCTGTTGGTCTTTATTTCTCTGCTAGTTTTTTCTCTGAAATTCAGGGTGTTGACTTTTCCCCTAAACTAGTAAATGTAATTTTTAAAAGATTGTTGACCCCTTAAACATCTATCTTTCCCAGTAAAGCAGATCTAAGAACCTGTGCTAGTAGCCATCCTGGATACACTGGTGTGGTTGCTATTATAGTTGGCTAAATTTTTCCTCCAAGTTCTCAACTGTTCTCTCTCAGAGGAGTGTTCTTATCTGTTGTCATTAAGTTTTCTGGTAGTCATCTTGCCTTGGAGAGGATAAATTTATGATTACTCTAGCACTCTGTACTACACATCCAGCTTTGTCACTCTCACATCTTGTCTGTCTCTTCTCTTTCCAATCACCATAGTCTATTAAATGCCAGTGCATCCATGAAGTTTTATTGCATTTAGGTAAATGGAAGACAGAGTTGGTGATGAAAAAGTCATAAGGTTCACAAGCCTTCAGTAGTAAATGATTATTGCTGTTGCTATTTCCAACCTCATTCTTCCCAAGGACTCCCTGTCATGTCTGGTAGTCTGTGCCTACTCTTGCATTAAAGTTGCCTAAAATGACAAGCTTATCCTCTTTTGGCACATGGATAATAAGGGTCTCCAGGTCTTCATAAAATTTTTCTTTGACCTCGTTAGGGTTTGTCATGGTGGGAGCATGTGCACTGATGATGGTGGTGAAAGGAGCTTTCCTTTTGAGCCTGTCACTCCTTTTGGGAGGCATAGAAGATTGTTGACTAGGTTAGTTTTGATTGTGAAATCTACTCTAGCTTCATGGTACTCCCCATCGCTGTAACCACTCCAAAAAAAATGGATCCAGCTCCAACTGCAGTAAGCCAGACTTCATTTGCCAGCTTTGTTTAACTCAGGGCCACTATTTGGACATGACACACCCTAAGTTCTCTTGTAACAAACAAGAGCTGCTTGTTGATCAGGTCTACTGGATTTCATGTTGTTCATAAGTGTGTGTATATCTCATGTACCAATGATGAATGGAATCATCTTTACAAAAGTTTTTATGTAAAATTTTTTGTGTTTAACCAAAGGGTAGGATCCATGCCTGCTGCAGTAAGCAGGCCAGGGTTAGGTTAGGTGAAGTAGACAATTTTAGGGTGCCTTTTCTAGCCCCTTCCTCACACCAGGAGGTGAGTAATGTGGTCCTTAAAAAGGGCTGCTCAAATAAGCATTTATTAAGTGCTCAATATGTGTAAGGTACTGTGCTAAGGACTGAGGATACAAATGTAAGATTATACTCCAGTTCTTTATTTTAACTTCATGTTTGTGTGTTTCTGTGTGACTCATAAACAACATATTTTTGGATTCTGGTTTCTAATTCATTCTGTCAGCTGCTTCCATTTTATGGGTAAACTTATTTCATCCCATCAAGTCAATTCACAGGTATGATTACTGTGTTTTTCCATCCATCCCATTTTCTTGTTTCTTCTTCGATGCACCACAAGTTAAAGAGAACATTAATAAAACAGAAAGATATCCAGTAGAAGACAATTTGGGTTGTGAATACCCTGAACTTGGTGTCTCATGGAGTCATTAGCTTCCACTTGCCCAATTCTAATTTTTTTTTTTAAAGCAATCAGGGTTAAGTAACTTGCTCACGGTTACATGGCCAGTTATTTCTGGGTGTGGTACTGAGTATCTGAGCCCAGATTTGATTCAGGTCATCCCAACACTGGAGTCGGTGCTCTTACTTGCTGAGCCACCTGGCCGCCCCTTCAATTCTAATTTTTAATTTTATTCAGTGAACTTGTTTACCTTTTTTTTCTTCCATTTAGCCAATTTTATTTTTCAGGTTGTTATTTTCTTCATTATTTTTTTCTACCAAGCTATTAATTCTCTTTTCATAATTTTCTTACATCACTTTTCCTAATTTTTCCTCTACCTTCTTATATCTTTCTTTAACTCTTCCAAGAATTCTTGCTGAACTTGGGTCTAATTAGCATTTTCTTTTGGGGCTTTGTAACTGTTTTCACACTGTGTCTTTTGAGTTTATAGCTTGCTCTTTCCTGCCACTGCAGTAGCTTTTTTGGTCAAATTCTTTTTTGTTGTTGTTTGCCAATGTTTCCAGCCTATTTCTTGAGAGAGTTTTATGTTAAATTTGGACTCTGCTCACCTGGGAGTGGTGAGGCACTGAGCTGAGCTTCAGATGTTTTTGTACTCCTGTTTTCTAAGCTAGTTGGGGGGGGGAGGTCTGTAAGATTTTGGTGTTTCCAAGGTGCTGTGATTTTTGGAGAGATGTGTTCACTGCTCTTCAGTTCTGGGTTTTGTTTTTTGCCCAAGAAGAGTCCCTGGTCCCCAATAGCCAGAAGTGCTAGTGCTCCTCTCTGCCCCAGAACTATGTGTAGGGTCGCCAGTCATTGCCAGCAAAAGTCCCCTGTAATCTCTTTCTGACCAATTGTCCAACCCCCTTACTGTCTCTGGTCTGAGAGCTCCTAATGTTGCTGTTGCCACTGCCGCATGTGTGGGCTCTGGATAGGCCCTCCTTCCTGACCTCAGTGCCTCAAACTTCTCCTATCAACCTTCTAAGTTTTTTCAGACTGGAAAAATGTCTCACCCTAACCTTTTGTTGATTCATCTGCTCCAAAATTTGATTTTAAAGTTGTTTGGAGGGGAATGTTGAATTCAGCTGGGTTGCTTTCTGATCTACTACCATCTTGACCAATAATAGTTTTCTAGAGGTTCATAGAGCACTGAGAGGCTAAGTCAAGTCAGCAAACTAAATAGAAGTTATTCCATTTATATGGTTAAAAAAAACAACACCAAATAGTCTTGTTTGCAAATACATTAACCTATTTGAATTAAATTCTGTCAATATTCCAGCCGTATTTTAAAAAAATCTTATATAGGTGGCTGGAATATTGACAGAATTTAATTCAAATAGGTTAATGTATTTGCAAACAAGACTATTTGGTGTTGTTTTTTTTTCACAAAACCATCTCTTAGTTTTATTAGCTAAATGATTTTTTAATTTCAATTTTATTGCTCTCTAGCTTGCAACTGGAATAAAACAGATTCAAGGGCTATAAACAAACTTCTTAATAAGTCCCTTCTATGTGTCAGGCATTATGCTAAGTACTGGGGGTACAAAGGAAGGCATCCTCTCCCAAAAAACTCAAACCAAAAAAATAGTTCCAGTTCTCAAGGAGGTCACAGTTTAATGGTGTTAAGTGACTTGTCTAGAGTCTTACTGCCAGTAGATATCGCAGGTGAAATTTAACCCAGCTCTTCCTGGTTTTGAGGCTAGCTCTTTATCCCCCACAAGCTGCTTCTTACTGGCTTCTACATAATACTACTAAGTCATTTTGCACTTTCAATCTTTTGAAACTCCCAGATCTTTTCCTGACAAACCACTGTCTTGCCATGCCTTCCTCCATTTTGTACTTGGTCAGTTCCTTGATTCTACCTTTATTCTTTTATTTTTACAGAAGAAGCCCAGAAAAGGGAACTTAGTCAAAGTCACATGGCTAGTAAACAGTAGAATAGATTTGAATGTAGATTATCAGTTTCCAAACCCAGAGCTCTCTTTTTTTTTTTTGCCATGCCAAATTTACAGAGCACCAGAAATTGTGTATATTTTCACAAATATCTTAACTTCCTGTGTTGTAGTTTATGTTACCATTGCTAGGAGAAAAGTTGAGAACAAACACTATAATTAATTAAACTTATCTCCTGCTTTTCTTTTCTTTTTTTCTTTTTGGAGGGGGGAAGTCAGGGCAATTGGGGTTAAGTGACTTGTCCAATGTCACACAACTAGTAAGTGTTGCATATGAGGCTAGATTTGAACTCAGGTCCTCCTGACTCCAGGGCTGCTGCTCTATTCACTGTGCCACTTAGCCACCCCTTCTCTTGCTTTTCTTTTAAAAAATGTTTTTTAAATGCTCTTTGTCCTTAATACACAATGATTTAAAGGTGGGACTGGGAATGGTCCTTTAGAACAAAGAAAAAGGATTCAGTGAAACAAAAAACAATATAGTGACCACATCTGACAATGTAGACAATGTTAGACTTTTGTAGTACCCCCCCCACTTCTCTGCTTTAAGGACAGAGGTATGTTTCGTTATCTGTTCTCTAAATTATCAGTTCTGGTAGAATTTCAAAGGATTTCTATAGCAATTGGACGATTTCATAGTTACATCGAGTACCTTAGTGTGCTTGTCTTCCTATAGTGCCTCCAGCATTGATTTTTTTTTTGTCATGGCAAATTAGCAGGGTGTGAGCCAATACTTCTGAATTTTGATTTGTGTTTCTCCTGCTAGTAATTATTTGGAGCATATTTTCCAATGGCCATTTATAGTCTGCAATTCTCCTTTTGAAAACTATTCTTATCTTTTGATAGCTTATCTATTGGGGAATGGCTCTTGACTTCAAAACTTTCAATAAATTCTCTATATATCTTGGATACTAGATTTTTATTGGTATTATTTAACACAAAATTTTTTTCCCTACTCCATTGGGTATTTCCTTATTTTATTTATATAAACTTTTAAATTTTATATAATTGAAATGATCTATTTTCTCTTTTGTGATCTGCTTTATTTGTTGCACTCTCTACCTGAATCCCCTAAGTGTAACTTTTCCCTTAGTCAATGCCCTTACTCCACTTCTCATTGTAGAGAGACTGAGGTTCTTTCTTTTTCTTTTTTTTTTTCTTTTAAGCAATTGGGAGTAAGTAACTTGCTCAAGGTTACATGGCCAGTTATTTCTGGGTGTGGAGCTGAGTGTCTGAGCCCGGGATTTGATCTCCAGGTCATCCCAACACTGGAGCCGGTGCTCTTACTCACTGAGCCACCTGGCCGCCCCTTGAGGTTCTTTCTTTAAACTTGCTTCAGAATAGCATCTGGGGCCCTGTACACATAATCCCAAAATTGGCAAGCCTTCAAGGCCTCATTACTGCACAGTACTGTGGGTACCAGATCCACTGGCTGTCCATACCTTCCCACTTCTACTTTGGTCAACCTAATTGCACCCCTGAATTCTTTTGAAAAGCTCCTTCTGGCAAGATTCCAGTATCTAAAGGTAAGAATGGGTTCTGCATGTTTGAAAGTAACACTATCCCCTATGTGAGCAATGATGAGCAATAACCATGAGATCCACTGTGTGAACTTTCCTATTACATTGTCCTTCTATTCAATGCCTCAGTCTTCCCTGAATTTGACATCATGAACTACAACAAAGAGGAACAAAGGACACAAAGTAGAAGATGAAGAGAGTACTAGGTTACCAACACCTGAAGACTTGGACCCTTCTGGTTCTAGAGTCTTCATTCCATCAAGCCTCCAATAACATGAACCAATAGTTCTCCACCTTAAGTCACTAACCCCATTTCTAGACTATATGACTGGAAGTGATGCTGTGAGAAGATGGCACAAGTTAAGCCTGAAAAGTCCTAGGATAGACACATCATGAAAAGAAAAGGAAAATCAAGAAGGGAAGCAAAAGGCCCAGTGAGAGAAGAAAGAAAAAAAGAAGGAAGCCCTAATCTCCAGGCCTGAGGAGGAGCTGGACCAGTGAAAAACAGGTTCTGACCAAACAGCCTGGAGGCCAAGGAACCCTTTATGCATTTGCCCAAATTACTCATGTGGTGGATGAGGCTAAGTGCAGATATTCCAAAGAGGACACCTTCTTAGCGACTCTGCTGTAGTACTGGGAAGGGAATGCCTTGACCTTGATTCCTGGGCTCTTCATTATGCATAGTACTCCTTGCGTCAGAAGATCAGCCAGTATCTTGTGCTTTGCAATGTTATTTTTAGAATGTTTCAAGAAGAGAAGGAGGAGGAGGAGGAGGAGGAGGAGGAGGAGGAGGAGGAGGAGAAGAAGAAGAAGAAGAAGAAGAAGACGGCCATTACTAGTTATATCCTTTTTTACTTTAATAACAGCAACACCATTTCTGGAGGTTTTCCAGGCCAAGAACTTTCCTTTCTTCTTAGTTTGAATTGGCAGGCCTTCATGTGGTATAAACTGGATCCCTGGAAGTGAGGAAGTCTAGATGGTGGTCTAAGAATATGTGGAAGGAGTGGGGAGGAAGTGGAGAAGGGAGTGCTAAGCCTTCTGTCAGAGCACATCTTCAAAAATCCAGCTCTTGGTACAGTGCTTGGCATATAGTAGGCCCTTAATAAATATTGATTGATTCATAAATTGAAAAAACAGTCTTCTACTTCCACCCCACTACTGAATGCCCTTTGTCCTTCTCAGCAAGGAGGTGTTAGTAAAAAAACCCAAACAAACCTGACTATAGAAATCCACCCACCCACTCACACACAAAAACTGCTTCAGGAAAGGCAATAAAAGGATAGATGCTGCCTCAGAGGAGATTTTTTCCCCAGCTTCTACCTAGTAAGTATCTTTCCATCAGAAAACGGATAGCTAATTTATATCTAGGTATGAGTTTGTTTTTTATTTTTTCCTCATTTCTTATGGGTGTGGTTTTAGACATAGAGGTCACAACCTTCAATCCTTGGATCACAATATACTGAAGATTGCTGTCCCATCATATGGGCTTTCATTTCAACTGCATTCCAATTACTTGAACAAAAAGATAGTTACGGTGGCATTTGGTATACCTTGCTTTTATTTTCTGGGAGATGGATGTTTGGAGAATACTTACTACTTGGACATAGATTGCAAAAACTGAAAATGAAATTCAATTTTAAGTGCCTATTACATGCAAATAATTGTGTTAGATGCTGGTGATACAAAGAGGAAAGACTCCTAGAACTTATGATCTAATATTTGCTAATGGAACATAACACATGGTCAAATGACTGTGATTTAAGACAAAATGTGGCAAACGTAAAGGGGAGGTCCAAGCAAAGTTCTGAGAAATTTGAAGAGGCAAATCACTTGCTAACTCAATCAGGGAATGCTTAGTGGAGGAAGTGGCATCTAAGTTGGTCTCAAAAGGAAGAAAGAGGACTCAAAAGGGTCGATACAGAAGAGATCAAGCAGACATGGAAGGGTAGTAGGAACAAAAGTTTGGTGATGGGTGAATACAGAATGAATAATGGACTATGTCAGGTAGAACTGGGAACTGTAATATGATGTAAGGCAGAGCGAATGTCATGCAAATTTGGAGTGTGGGGGAATGGCACACACCAGGACTCAGGATCCATCAAAATGGTTATCAGATATGGCCAATCATAATACTGTGTGGTATGGGCAACTATTTGGTCAGGGACAGAGTTGCATGTGGCCTCCCACCCTCTCACAGGGTGCAGTAGGCAGGGTTTACTCCCTGAGTTTACTCCCAGTTATGGCTCAGAGCTGCTCAGCACCCATGTTGCTGGTGGGGTGATGGGGTCAAGGGACATGGAGTGGTAGTTCTTTAAAGATTAAGCAAGGAAGACTTTCGTCATTACACCACAGGATGTCTCGTACTGAAGGCTTCAGGGGGTTGGAATTATAACTGCTAAATCTGCAGGCATGCAAAAGAGTTTCAGCAGCTGGTTCTCACTCAATCTGGGGGCAGTTAAACCTCATGCTTAAGCATTGTGTGATAGGAGCCTGGCTCAGGAGAATAGGATTAACAGAGTATTGTGTAGGCACAGTTATTGTTTAATCAAATCTGACTCTTTGTCATCCTCTTTGGGGTTTTCTTGGTGGCTAGAGTGGTTTGCCTTTTCTTTCTCCAGCTCATCGTATAGATGAGAAAACCGAGGCAGACAGAGTTAAGTGACTTGCCCAGGGTCATGCAGCTAGTAAGTATCTGAAACCAGATTTGAACTCAGGTCTTTCTGATTCCAGCCCTGGCACTCTATCCACTGTGCCACCTAGCTGCCCATGGTAGGCACAGAGGAAGATTCAAAATGTAAATAAGACAAGGCACCTGACTTCATAAAGCTTACAATTTAATAAGAAGATAAGAAACATTTACAAATAATTTTGCACCAAACTTTGTTAATGTAGATGTAAAAACCCTTTTTGAGGGTATAGGTGTGTATTGTAGGGTGTGATGCAAAGTGAGAGTGATATCTCTCAGGAGTACTTGGAACACACCAAGCCCTACCTTTTAGCTTGCTTTTTGACTGATGGTTTGTAATGGGAATGTAAATTTAAATATCTTCCCTGCCCCTAGGCTAAAGTGCACCTGGAGCCTGGGGTAGGAGGCTTGTTTTTCAGTAGATACTTCTTGATTAGCCAGTGAGTCAATAAGGTTGTTACATTCTCTGAGCCAGGAGAAGGCTATATAAGCCCTGATGTGTAGCTTTGTTTTGGGGCTCACTTTGAGAAGTGTTCTGTGATTTGATATGGATTCTGGGAAGCTGTTGTTGAGAGCCCCCCCTCGGCTTTGAAAAACCCAGATGTTGAAACCCAGATGTTGATTTGGTATGGATGTAATGGTTGGACAGTTTGGAAAGCTGTCTACTTGATCTGTTTCTGTCTTGATACTTCTGCCTGTATACTTTGAAGTTCGGGGTGCTGACCTTTTTCCCCTGAACGAGGTAAACAATATATGTTTGACTGATTAAAGTAAGCTTGTTAACTCATTTTGAGTTGCTTTCCTTTAACAAAGGAGATCCAAGAACCTGTATGGGCAGCCACCCTGAGGACACTTGGGGTGCTTGCTGCTACATGCTTATCTTATTAATTAGACATAAATTGTAATTACCACATTTGTTCTTGTTGAGTTGTGTCCAACTCTCTGTGACTCCATTTGGGGTTTTCTTGGCAAAGATGTTGGAGTGGTTTATTGTTTCCTTTTCTAGCTCATTTAAAAAAATTTTTTTTAATTTTAAAAGCAATTGGGGTTAAGTAACTTGCTCAAGGTTACACGGCCAATTATTATTTCTGGGTGTGGTGCTAAGTATCTGAGCCCAGATTTGATCTCCAGGTCATCCCGACACTGGAGCCGGTGCTCTTACTCACTGAGCCACCTGGCCGCCCCTTCTAGCTCATTTTACAAATGAGGAAACCAAGGAAAACAAAGTTAAGTGACTCATCCAGGGTCACACAGCTAGTAAGTTTCTGAGGCCAAAACTACAAGGCCAGAAATCTATCCACTTCACTGTCTAGCTGCCCTAGTTACCTAATAGCATACAAAAAATACAAACTCATTTTTGATAATTAAATAATTAGGTTTGAGTCCCCAGTGAAATCAAGAAAACCTTTTTCTTACATAAGTTTTTCTCTCCTCTCTCTGCCTTAGTTTCATTAACTGTAAAATGGGAACAATAGTAGTATCAAACTCACAGGGTTGTTCTGAGGGTCAAATGAGAAAATTGGCATATGGTAAGTAAGCCCTTAATAAATGCTTGTTCCCTTTTTCTTCCCTTCTCTGTCTCAAATCCTGGACTAAGCTTAAACAAACAGCGATATTACTGGCCACATAATAGTTTAACAGTAATAAATAATAAAAAGGTATAGATAAATATTTCAACAATATATGAACTGCAAGAAAGGTTACATCTAGGAATATCTCCGTGCTTTGTGAAAGCAGAGGAAAGAAGCAGTTATCAACTCACATTCTCTCACTATTAGTGGTTAGGAATTTTGACTCCTTCAAAACACTGGAACTTACAGTCCAATGAATCTGTTCTCTCAGGATGACAGTTAAAGTCTCTTAGGAATTCTCTACAAAATGTCTTCTCCACAGAATAAAGGGTTTGTGGTTGGAGTATTTTATGTAGGTTGGACTAGATTCCCTTGAAAGGAACAGGGAGATCATTCTCTGGATCATCATTGGTTTGACTTTCTTTTTAGACAAAGATAAAAGATCCAGTCTGTGGGGAATTGGCATTGGAAGTTTTAGCAGAGCTCTTAAGGCCTTCTTGACTCATGTGGCTAGTTGCAGTGATTAAGGCAGGTGGAAGAGAGTGGCCATTTGGTTTGTTGGGCTTTTTTTCCCCTGAACTCTTATCTTTCTATGCTTAGGAATTGTAAGCTTTTTGTCTTTATTTTTAATTGTATCCTTTTTTTGCTTTGTTATTTTAAAAGCCATTTTATTGTATTTTGTGGTCCAAGAGTATCTCATCGCATTCGAACCCCTATCCTCGACTGGCCTCAGTTAGTCTGGGTCCAGAAGAGAATTAAATTCATTTAAATCTCTCTGAATTCTCTCACATATTAAATTAACTGTCCAAGTCCTCCACAGACTTATCCTCTCCTGGCAGTTTATTGTATGGTCCATTACAAATTCTTTCTTCATGTCAAATATTCTTCACACTTTTCAAATCTCAGGAAAGAAATTCTCTTTAGTCTTCTCTTCCTCATTCACACAGAATCTTCCTAAAGATGACAGTTAACTATCTGGGTCCACAATTCTATTCCATATTTTAAAGGTATGGTAATAATATTCATTCTATAAGAGGGCTATCTACCCATGTGAGAAGGGTTCTATTTGTAATCCTAAAGAATATGTGCTTTAATAGAAAAGTAAAAAAAATTCTATATGAAATTTGAGATAGTTTTACTTACTACGAATTTGGGAGAGGCTCAGGGGATGCTTTTTGTAAGAGGTCATGTTGGGATTAGATTTTTTTTTTTGAAGCAATCAGGGTTAAATAACTTGCTCAAGGTTATATGGCCAGTTATTTCTGGGTGTGGTGCTAAGTATCGGAGCCCGGATTTGATCCCCAGGTCATCCCGACGCTGGAGCCAGTGCTGGGATTAGATTTTAAGGTAGAGGTAGATTTCAACCCAAGTTTCTCTGAATTTTTCATTATTTGTTATTTTTTATGCTCAATAATATTCCATTAGATTTATATACCACAATTTATTCAGCCAGTGCCCAATTAATTGGTACACATTTTGTTCCTAGTTCTTTGTCACACTAAAAATTGCTGCATATAAATATTTTTTGTACATTTCCCGTTGTCTTTGAGGGTAAATGACTAATAATAATATTGTTGAATCAAGGTATGTGTAATAATTTTATGATTTGGGGAGGAATGATTTCAAGGTCGACAACTTTTAAAAACACGTTTTACCATAAAAGGGGGAAAAGATGGGATGTTAATTGTATAGAATAGAAGAGTTAAAGGAAAGCAGTTGTTTTCTTAAGACTTCTGAGAACTAGATATGTTTCTAGGAAAAAGAGAAGAATCCAAGGGAAGAGAGACTGAAGATTCATGAAGAAGAGGGGATTATTGATGGAGCAAGATCCTAGAGGAGATGGGAGCAGATGGGCAGAAGGACTAGCTCAGGGGTGGGGAACCTGGGGCCATGAGGTCACGTGTGGCCCTCTAGTACTCAAGTGCAGCCCTTTGACTGTATGTATTGAGGACCTAGAGGGCCACGTTTGGCCTCAAAACCCCAGGTTCCCCACCCCTGGGCTAGCTTTAGCAAAGATTCAAGATATCACTCCCTTTGAGAAAAGAGAATGGATGTTGATGTTGAAAAGTTTTGAGGAGGGACATTGAGAGAGCTCCTATCAGTCTCAACTTTCTCAGTGAAGTAGGAGGTTGGGCCCCGAGACGCAGCTGCTGGAGACTTAGTGAAAAGAGCACAGGTTTTGAAGTCAGAGGACCTAGAATGAAATATCAACTCATGCTTATTAGCTGTGTATCCTTGGGGAAGTCAGTTAGCTTCCTCAAGTCTCTGTTTTCTCATCTATAAAATGAGGGAGTTGGGCAAGGTAGCCTGTAAGTTCTCCAGCTCCAGGTCTATGATTGTGAAAGGTTAATGGGTATTGAAAGAGTTTCACTGACCTCTTTTAGTTTTGACGTGAAGTTAAATTTGGTTCAGTGGGCAGTGCTCATTTCCTTTTTTCTTCTTTTAATCCTAGGCATTTACTTCTCATATCTGCCCCAAGACTCTCATATGGCTGGGATCCAGTTTATCAGTCAACAAGCATTTGTTAAGTACTTACTAAAACACTGGGAATCCAAAGAGAGGCAAAAACAAGGCCCTGCACCCAAGGGGTTCACATCAAATGGAGATGACATGCAAATTACAACAAATACAAAGACCTTCTTACACACATATATAATATACATTACATATATTATACATGTGGTATATCATGTACTTTTATATTCTGGGTATGTATACACACACACACCTCCCTTACCTACTCTTAGTTGGCTCTATTCGCTACTTCCCTTGGCTATCACCTCTGACGTTTGTCCTTTAATTACCTCAACATGATGAATCCAGTCCTAGTTGCAACCCAGAGTTTCTTCTACTTTTGGCACTGAGAACACCTGGGATCAGGGGTGAGAAACAGTAATCATATGGATGGGTCACATCTGGATGGACCTTTCCAGTGTATTAGGAAGGATAGGACAGTGCAAATAGATAGAGCATATAGGACATCGGTCACAGGAGCGCAGGATTGCCAGATGTCAAGTATATTTTGGTTTCATAACCATGAAATATCAGATATAGGCATAATAAGTTATACCCACGCACTTTAACAGCTATAATGAAATTCTTTGAGTTTGAGGAATTGGAAAACAAGGAGGACATGATTAATTTCACCAACCCATTTCAGTTGCTTCATTTGGCAAGCAAATATCTCCGCAAATGAGTGTTTATGTGGAAGCCTTGTTGTGTTTGTTCTTCATTTTCAGAGAGGATCCTGGCATCAGAAAATGATGACATGACTTGCAGTTGACTTTGATTTGAGTGAGGGAGGGCTGTCCAAGGTCACCAGCCTCATTTTCTCCTCCAGAGCCATCTGGATCCAGTGACCTGATATTCATCAGGATGACTGGAGATGACCCAGGATGCAATGGGAGACCCTGACCCTTTTAGGCTAAGGCCTTTTCAGGTACTCACTTAGAGTGAAGTAACGTCTATTCAATGAATAAGTCTATTTAAGAAGTTAGTCAGGGGATGGCCCTTTTAATTGGAAAAAAGGGGGGGCAGAGGTAAGATGGAGAAGTAAAAGCACAAACTTGGCTTGGGCTCCAGATCCAACCACTTCCAATACCTGTAAAAAAAAAGACTCTAAACAAATTTAGAGCTACAGAATCCACAAAGTGATAGAGAGAAACCAATTTCCTGCTGAAGGCAGCCTGGCAAGTGGAAAGGAAAGGTCTATTGCACTGGACTGGGAACCAAGTGATTATGGCCCCAGGGCAGCCCAGACCAGCCAGAGCAGACTTCAAGAGAGTGAATTACCAGCAGCTGTGGCCATTTCTAGACTTCTCAACCCATAAATGCCAAAGATAAAGTAAAAGATCAGTGTGGAACTCTGTTGGAAGGGTGAAGGAAGAGCACAGTCCAGCCCCTGCCCCTGGGGCGAGAAGTGGCAGAGGAATGGCAGCTGCAGCTGCTGCCTCATGGCTGTTTTCAGAGCTCCTGACCTGCAGATTGTAGGGGGTGACCAAGCAACCATTCAGAGGGTAATTGCTCTTGCTTTAACCTGCTTGGATCTGGATCATAGTCTTGGGTGGTGGTCCTGGGGTATGTGGCCAGTGTGCCAGAGCTTGTGGGGGCTGTAGAGAAGGCACCCAACTAATAGCTCTGGCAGCTGTGAAAACCCCAGTGATTTGGTACAAAGCTCTCTCCATTCTGTAAGCAGAGTTCTACCATGACAAAGAGCTCAAAAGTCAAGTAATTGGCAAGATGAGCAAGCAAAGGAAGCACAAACAGACCATACAATCCTTTTTTGGGGACAGAAAGGATGAAAGCATGGAACTGGGGGAGGACAACAAAGTCAGAACTCCTGCATCAAAAGCTATCAAGAAAAATATGAATTGGTCACAGGCCATGGAGGAGCTCAAGAAAGATTTTGAAAATCGAGTAAGAGAAGTGGAGGAAAAATCGGGAAGAGAAATGAGAATGTTGCAAGAAAATCATGAAAAGAGAGTCAACAGCCTGCTAAAGGAGACCCAAAAAAATACTGAACAAAATAACACCTTAAAAAATAGACTAACTCAAGTGACAAAAGAAGCCCAAAAAGTCAATGAGATGAATGCCTTAAAAAGCCAAATTGCGCAGATGGAAAAGGAATTTCAAAAACTCACTAAAGAGAATAATTCGTTCAAAATTAGATTAGAAAAAATGGAAGCTAATGACTTTATGAGAAATCAAGATACTATAAAACAGATCCAAACAAATGAAAAAAATAGAAAGTAACGTGAAATATCTCATTGGAAAAACCACTGACCTGGAAAATAGATCCAGGAGAGATCATTTAAAAATGATTGGACTACCTGAAAGCCATGATAAAAAAAGAGCCTAGACACCATCTTTCAAGGAATTATCAAGCAAAATTGCCCTGATATTCTAGAACCAGAGGGCAAAAGAGAAATGGAAAGAATTCACCAATTTTCTCTTGAAAAAGATCCCAAAAAGAATATTCCTAGGAATATTATAGCCAAATTCCAGAGTTCCCAGGTCAAGGAGAAAATTCTGCAAGCAGTCAGGAAGAAACAATTTTGAGTATTGTGGAAACACAATCAGAATAACACAAGACCTAGCAGCTTCTACATTAAGGGATGAGAGGGCTTGGAATATGATATTCCGGAAGTCAAAGGACCTAGGATTAAAACCAAGAATCACCTAACTAGCAAAACTGAGTATAATGCTTCAGGGGAAAATATGGTCATTCAATGAAATAAAGGTCTTTCAGGCATTCTTGATGAAAAAACCAGAGTTGAACAGAAAATTTGACTTTCAATTACAAGAAACAAGAGAAGCATGAGAGGGTAAACAGGAAAAAGAAATCATAAAGAACTTATTAAAGTTTAACTATTTACATTCCTACATGGAAAAATGATAATTGTAACTCATGAGACTTTTCTTAATATGAGGATAGTTCAAGGGAATATATGAGTGTGGGCATGTGTGTGTACATGTATATGTAGACAGAGGGCACAGGATGAGTTGAATATGAAGGGATGATATCTGAAAAATAAAATTTAAGAGGGGAGAGAGGAATATATTGGGAGAAGGAGAAAGGGAGAGATAGATTAGGGTAAATTATCTCATATAAAAGAGGCAAGAGAACACTGTTACAATGGAGGGTAAGAGCAGGAAGGTGAAAGGGAATGGGCCAACCTTACTCTCATTGAATTTGGCTTAAGGAGGGAATAACATACTCATTGAATTGGGTATCTTACCCTTTAAGAAAGCAGGGGGGAAGGGGATAAGAGGGGGAATGATAGAAGGGAGGGCAGATTAGAGGAGATGGTAGTTAGAAGCAAACACTTTTGAAAAGGGATAGGGTCAAAGTAGAAAATAGAATAAATGGGGGGTGGGATAGGATGGAGGGAAATATAGCTAATGTCTCACAATATAACTTCTTTGGAAATGTTTGGTGTAACTACACATGTACAACCTATGTTGAATTGCTTGTCTTCCTAGTGGGGGGTGGGTGAGGAGGGGAAAAGGGGAAGACTCTGGAACTCAAAGTTTCAAAAACAAATGTTTTTTTAAATTGGTTTATTTTTTACATGCAACTGGGAAATAAGTTATATAGGCACTGGGGTAGAGAAATCCATCTTGCCCTACTAGAAAGTTGGCGGGGAATGGGGGAGGATATAAGAGAGAACAGATTGGGGGGATGGGTATTCAGTAGGCTTGCTATTTTGGGCTGGGGGGTAGGGAAAAGACAGGGAGAAAAATTTGTATTCAAAATCTTGTGGAAATGAATGTTGAAAACTAAAAATAAATAAATTTGGGGGAAATTTTTAAATAAAGTCATGAAATGTAGGCATGAGGCCTCTGAATTAACAACAACAACAACAAAATCAAGCTGGGAATTAGGGTTGCTGTTCCAAAGAGAAATAGACAGGAGGGTGCCTAAACATAATCATTAAGTGGAGCTTGGGCAGGGACCTATTGTGGGCCAATCTATGAGCTTCAAAGTGAATCGGGTTTAAGGTTTTGTGAAAGAAGGAAAGAGAGA
>NW_027187289.1:3806474-3819926 GCF_028583685.1 Petaurus breviceps papuanus
GAGAGAGAGAGAGAGAGAGAGAGAGAGAGAGAAGAAAGAAAGAAAGAAAGAAAGAAAGAAAGAAAGAAAGAAAGAAAGAAAGAAAGAAAGAAAGAAAGAAAGAAAGAAAGAAAGAAAGAAGAAAGAAAGAAAAGAAAAGAAAAGAAAAGGAAGGAAAAAAGAAAAGAAAAGAAAAGGAAAGGAAAGGAAAGGAAAGGAAAGGAAAGGAAAGGAAAGAAAGATCTAGCCAATAAACCCAAGTTAAGCAGGCAGCTTCTGGCCATCAAATTTAAAATTTACCTTCCTTTGGAGAGAAGAGGGAGAGGATGAGCTGAGTTACTCAACTTGGAATATGATATTCTGGAGGTCAAAGAAGCTAGGATTAAAACCAAGAATCATCTACCCAGCAAAACTGAGTATCATGCTTCAGAGAAAAATATGGTAATTCAATGAAATAGAGGATTTTCAAGCATTCTTGATGAAAAACCAGAGCTGAACAGAAAATTTGACTTTCAAATACAAGAAGCAAGAAAAGCATGAGAAGGTAAACAGGAAAAAGAAATCATAAGGAACTTATTAAAGTTGAACTATTTACATTCCTACATGGAAAAACAATAATTCTAAGTCATCAGACTTTTCTCAAAATGAGGATGGTTGAAAGGAATATATTGGGTCCCCATTCAGATAGCTTGTTATACACACAGGTTGTGTTTGTCCTTCGATTCTGAAGAGGACCGTGGCAGTGGGGGCAGGAGGAGGGGGAAGGAAACGTACACATAAGACTTATATATCCCAAGGATACTTATTAAAGGATATTCATTATAGAAAACAGGAGGTAAGAGTGGGATACTATGGATCTCTCAATCTATATCCAGATTACAATTTAATAGGAAGATAGGAAGCATTTACAAATAATTTTGCAGCAAACTTTTTGTTGATATAGATGTAAAAACCCTATTTGAGTGATATCTCCTAGGAGTTCTTGGAACTAATACACCAAACCCTAGCCTTTAGTTTGCTCCTTGACTGGTTACCTTATTATTTAGGTATAAATGGTAATTTCCTCTATTGTTGTTGTTGTTGAGTCTATGTACCAAGCATTGTGCTAAGTGCTGGGGATAAAAATATAAGATATGTCGATATATATGTACATATATGTGTGTGTGTGTGTGTGTGTGTGTGTGTGCAGACAGATAGACAGACATATACACACAGAGTCCCTGCCCTCAAGGACCTTACATTCTAATGGGGCAGAGACAACATACAAAAGGGAGCTGAAAAATTAGTTGAAACAAATGTACTAGGCCAGGGTGGGGACATAGTTTAAATTCGGGAAATGAGGAGCAGAGAAGAAAGGATACTGAAGAGTGGTCAGTTTGATCCCCTCCACAAAACAAAACTCAGCAGTGAGAGAAAGAGTGGGCCTAAATAAATTAAATTCAACATTTACTAAATGGCTGCTATGTTCAGGGTACTATGTTGATTCCTAAGGATGAAAAGAAATTTTTTTTGGAGGGGGAGAAGGCAAGGCAATTAGGGTTAAGTGACTTGCCCAAGGTCACACAATAAGTGTCAACTGTCTGAGGCTGGATTTGAGTTCGGGTCCTCCTGACTCTGGGGCCGGTACTCTATTCACTGCACCACCTAGCTACTCCCAGAGATATTTTTATTAAAGACCAACCTACTGTCAAGGTGCTTTTGATTTGGTACACTGTTGAGTGTAGAAATTCATGCCATTTATAACTATTTTACGTGATATTAATATTTTTTAAAGATTTGTTTGCAACAATAAACTCTCTCCATGCATATAAGTTGTGACTACAAAATAATTAAAATGATTCCACTGACAACACACACAAAAATCAGTCACGTGTGTATTGTTTTCATAGTATGTTGCTCATGTAGTATGGTCATTTGATCTCAACTTTAAAAAAAAAGTAGAGGGAACATTCCCCTGGATGAATTCTAGCACAAAGCTTTGGACCTTTTAGTGAATGTCAGTGATTATAGCAGGGGTAAGTAGAAAGAACACTGACTTTGGAGTCAGAGGACCTGGATTTTACATCTCATCTCTGATATTTATTACCTGTCTGAAGTTCCTTCAGCATGAAAACTATGATCCTAATAACCTGCTGAGAAGATCTTACCCTTCTGAGAAAGTGGGAAAGGTAAATTAAAAATTAAATAAATGTGAACACACACACATATATAAACATATATGTATATATGTGTGTGTGTGTATATATATATATATGCCTTTAAATTTAAAAATGTAGGAAAGGGATGTTCCTGATATGGACTAGAATTCCTGCAAAGGGACATGTTTTGGGAGTGATGAGTATCTATTTCATAGCATCTGGGGAACAAACACTGTGTCCATCTCTGCCAAGGTGAATTTAGGCCCTCTTGTCTTCAAGATCTTCTCAGTATGACACTACAGGAAAAATCATACACACACACTAAGGTATGTGGTGGTAAATATTTGCCAACTATTTTTGGGAGGAAAAATATACCTACAATAAACTTTTGAGTTTAATGTGCATTATAACATTTTCTCTATCACTCTCTCGAGTCCAGTCTAAATCACAATCAACAAGATATTAAATGAAGCCCTGATCTGTAGGTTTGTAGATTTCTGGAGTATAAAATGTTCACACTGAAAATTTAACAATTAGCTCTCCCAAGAGTATCTTGAGCACCCTCATGCAAGCACATTTATGTATATCTTTAGTGGCAGTTTTATTCAGGGAAACCTGCAAGTATACACATTCCAATCTCAGTAAGGATGCTATATGGCTTCCTTCTCCCCATCTGAGTCACTCAAACAGTTCTTACTTATTTACTGCCCATGAGGTACATTACCTGGACCTATGTATATGCCGATATATGAAACAATGTGCCTAGATCAAGGGTGGAGAACCTTCAGTATTAAGGCCACAAGTTCCCTACTGCTGGCTAGATGGAAGTGGTGAAATTTAGCTGTCCTATCTTTGCTGTTTTATACTTTCTTTGGAGGTACTAACTTCACTTCTAGATCTTTGCTTTGGGCTTCTCACCCCTTTTTGTACGTCATGGCCTTTCTGATAGCTCATTGGAACTTGTTGCACTCATATACAACATACATGGCCTAGACCCTTGCAGAACTTCCTTTAAAAAGTATGCTTTTATGGGGTGGCCAGGTGGCTCAGTGAGTAAGAATGCCAGCCCCAGTGTTGGGAGACCTGGGATTGGTTCTGGCCTCAGATACTCGGCACCCACACAAAAATAATTGGCCGTGTAACCTTGAGCAAGTTACTTAACCCTGATTGCTTTAAAAAAAGAAGTATGCTTTTACTGATATATTTTTTTAAGCAATTGGGTTAAGAAACTTGCTCAAGGTTACATGGCCAGTTATTTTGTGTGGGTGTTAAGTATCTGAGGCTGGAACCGATCCTGGGTCTCCCGACTCTGGGTCCGGCGCTCTTACTCACTGCGCCACCTGGCCGCCCCAACTGATATCTTTTAAAATCTCATTCCCACCCAAACGACAACACATGACTGCTCCCAAAGAAATTGAAATCTCCCTTGTAACAAAGAAAAAGAGTTAAGCAAGAACAACTTGTAGTGAATTCACCTCCCAATAAATGTACAGGTATCCCTTCTACATTGAGGGACTTAAGGGTGGGGTTCCCCTGTGACCTGGAAAATTTGTGTAAAATTTTTTGGTTTTCCCTTTGCACCAAAGAAGTCTGATTTTTTCTTTTTCTTTTATAGGATGTTTACAGTACCTTACTGTAAAATTTAGGTTAAATATTTGGTCACAGGTTCTGTCTTGTCTGCTGGACTTCACACACATCATCTGGGGCTTCCACAAAACCCCCCCAAAATTCCTGTTTAATTTCTTATACCAACCTAAGATATGTTGAAATGGTGATAGGGATGGGGAAAGTTGTAATGTGGAAGGGATAACTGTAATACTTTACCACTCTTCAGATACTCCCTTCCTCCACCCTCTCCAAAGCTTCTTAATTTTGGCCCCTTTTACAAAGCTCAGAAATATGGTCAGTCAAACCAAAGCTCTACAGGTATACTTCCCTTAGTGGTATACATGTCTTTTACTGTGAGTGAGGAGTGTCTCTCAAATTGGGATTGTGGTAGCCTCTGATACAGCAAAGCTTTCTTAAGCTTCAGGATTAAAATGCAATATTTATATGTGTTAACTTTCCCTCTAGGCCTGCTTGCTTCCCACCTGATGGCTGGGACCCAGAAAGTAACAAATACCTTAGGTTCAATGTGATAAATTTTTGGTACCTGCCCCTAAAACTCTAGCTCATGATTGGCTCAAAGAAAAGACATTTCCTAAGATGGTATAGTGAGTACAGTAGCTGCAAAACATACCCTCATAAATTTGGGGTATAGTCTCTCACAAACATATACAGTATCTGTGAGAAGAATGAGTACAAATTTACAGTACAATGTCAGTGACACAAACATGTGACCAAAGCTGAACTCAAGCCTCCATTACTTCAGCATTCCAATGTCTATTTTCTCCTCTTGGATTCTTTACTTTAATTTCTGAAGTTGCTCTCCTGAGCTTCCTGGGTATGCTTCTTTCTTGATAAAAAATTCCATTGACTAAGGATAATGCTCCCTTGAATTCATGGTCACCTCTCTTCTCTGCAGCCAAAGGTTGAAACTCCTTGAAACTGCTTCCTTCTCTGAGTCACTGCTTCTCTGCGTCCATGTTTGTCTGAAGAGTATGTGAATCTGAGGTGAGTGGAATGTCAGTTAAGGTGATTCTGAAAGTAGGAGCAGCTTTGAGGAGAATGTGTCCATTTGAGAGAGTTTGAAGGCCAGTTGAAACACAGTCTTCAGCCAAACATGGACACAGAGAAGATAGTTGAGAAAAACATTTATGTAAAGCCAATAGACACATATAATACTTGACAACCTATACTACATCCCACATTTACAATCTCCTCCCCTAAGCTATGCCCACCACCTCATGACAATCTGCCATTGTATATTGTATCCATATTCCCTTTACATCTCTTCTGAGAGAAGGAGGCATGCTTCATCACTTTTCTGGAACTGAGGTTGATCATTACAATCTGAATTAGACTATCTTTTAGTGTTTTCATTTGCATTATTTTAGTCATTGTATATATATTTTGCTTCTGTTTATTCTGTACCAATTCATATAAATTTTTGTTTCTCTTTATTCCATTAGTCATTTCTTACAACACAATAATATTCAATTGCATTAAATTATGTTATATTCCACAATGCAGATATTCCAAAAACCATGGGCAATTCCTATGTTTCTAGTTTTTTGCTACCACAAAGATACCACTATGAATATTTTAATATCTCTTTTCTCTCTGTCTTTGACCTCTTTGGAGTTGATTTAGTCACTTTTCTTAATAATTCCAAATTGTTTTCCAGAATAGTTGGACCAATTTCCAGATCTATGAATAGTATATTAGTATTCCTCTCTTTCCATAGCCCACCTACCATCAACTATTCCAATCTTTTATTTTTTTAATATAAATTAAAGCAAGTCTGAGACACTGCCTTATATCTATTAGATTAGCAAAGACAATGGCAATCCATCTCTTTCCCACTTTGAAGGGTAAGAGGTAGTACCGTCAAGTTGTTTAATTTACATTTTTCTTGTTATTATTAATTTGAAACCATTTTCTATCTGGTTGTTAATAAACCTGCCATTCTTATTTTGAAAACTTTGTTAATTTCTTCCAATCACTTATCTATCCTAGAAATCTTAAAGTTTTGTCATGTCCTTCAAGGACAGGTTGGAATGAGCTCTACTCTTTCTCTTAAAGATGAAGCCCCAGTTGGATCAAAGATATAGCAGCCGACTGAAATTGTGAGTAACTTGGTCCAGGCCAAGTTTCAACTCTAAGGGGAAAAAATGTCCCTCCTGGATAAGCTCAAGATGTTGCTGAGTCAAGCCTTGAGTGACACTGCCTCTCTCAGCCTCCTTTCCCCTTTGATTGGAGGGTTGGAGGCTGGAGTACCAAACTCTTCCCAATGCTCTCCTGTATAGAGGGCAGAAACTGGACTTTTGGCTCACTCTGCATTGCTGTTCTTTCTTGTTTCACCTCCATGAAACAAGATGCTCCCTCCGTGGACATTCCCTGATGTCCCATCCTCCACCCTACCCTTTCTGCCTCTTTTTGGTGTGTTATCTCCTCCCATTAGATTGTGAGCATCTTGAAGGCAAAGATTTATTTTAAATTAATTTTATCTCTGTTGCTTAGCACAGTGCCTGCCACATAGTAGGAACAACATATGTTTATTGGATTGGATTGGATTGGATTTCGGCAAACATATTTAGATGTATAATTTCAAAATGTTAGCTTATCCAGTGTAGACTAAAACCATTTTTCTGAAAGCTTTGTTAGATTAGTGGATTAATGAAACACTCTGGATATAGTAGATCTGGATTTCAGCAAGGCATTTATTGAAATATCTTGTGATATCTTTATGGAGAAGATGAAAAGATGTAGGTTGGAGAATGGTATAAGTAGGTGAATTTGGTGCTCCTTGCCAAGCGTGTGAAAGTTGATGTCAGCCCAGAATCTAGTGTAATACCTTAGAGCTTGGGCCTTGGTGCTAGTACAGTCGACATTTTTAGAAATAAGTCATATGAAAGAGTAAATGGCATGCTCATTGGATTTGTGGATAAAACGAACTTAGAAGAAATCACAAATTCATTTGATGACAGAGTCTGGATCCACAAAGATCACAATAAAACAAAATGGTGAGCTGAAACTAGAAGGACTTTGTATTAAAAAAAAATTGTGTGCATGGCTAGCAAGCATGGCTAGGTGATGAGAAAAAAAATTACATTACTGGAAAACTTCATGAAGAAGACAAACTAGAACTTGGCCCTGAAAACCTTGAGTAGGTGAAAAGGTGAGGAGGGGATATTGAGCATGGAATTTGCAGGGAGGGATTACTTATTACCTGGATAACCATGGACAAGTCACAACCTCTCTGAGTTCCAGTTTCCTCAGCTGCAATATGAGGGGGTGGGACTATGTGATCTTTGACATCCTTTTTGGTTTTAGGTTTATGATACTGTGATTCCCGAGAATAGGATGTAATGGGGTGATGCAAGTAATGACATGAAGAAACTTGTTTCTCTTCCAAATGGAAGATTAGGTCAATGTGAAATTGTCATTTGTTCTTTTATTTGCCCTGTTTTACAGCAAAATAAAGTGTGATTTTTCAGGAAAGGATTATAAATGTTCTTTGCTCTTTCCTCTTTGTAGCAGGTTTGTATATTAGTATGTATGTGTGAGACGTTGATTACATTTGAACTGGTCAAAAAATACAGCGTGCTGGTGATATGGCTATATGGATATAGGAATTGTGCCCTTGGGAATGAATTGTATAGCTTTGGGGAGTTCCAATATACCTTAGCACCTCTTTTTTATGTAGGTGAAAGCAGATGAGGGTAAAGGAAAGGGGGAAATTCAGACCATTTAGTTTGAACTACTCAGTTTCCTTGGTTAATGTTTCATTGAGGCAGGAGGCTGAAAGTATTGACTAAGTTCAGTTTTTTTACAACATCTGTGGAAATGCTTGGAATACAAACTCAATGACAGAGATATTCCATGGTAGTGAGCATAATTCTCTGTTATGACAGCAGTTACTGCATTCATATTCTCTTTCCTCTCTGCCTATTGTCACCTAACTAGTCTGGCTTGTTTAGGAGAGGCTAATGACCTAGCTGGCTTCAAGATTATATATTTTTTTTCATAAATCAAGAGGCATTTATTAAATGCCTATTATGTGCTACCAGGAGTGGGGAATCTGTAGCCTTCAAACCTGTATGTAAGGTGGATTTTAGTGTAAGTAAGGTGGATTTTGTTGTTCTTTTTTGGATAATAGTTCCCAGGATTATAGATATTAGTTCCCAGGATCCATGGCCATAACAATCTTTAGTTCTCAGGATTTCACATTATAAACAATTTCTACTGCAACTATGTAGCGAGACGTAATGAGATAATATAAACATTTGAGTTCAGTTGTAAATAATCTACTGTGCTTTGCTGGGCTAAGTCACCATAATATTGCTAAAGTTAATGCAAACTTGTGAAGCTATTGCTGGCAAATTGCCCTCTTTATCTATTACCCTAAAAAATCAAGTAGACACTGGTCAGTAAGTGGGGAATAGGAATGCACAAGGGGAACATGTGTTTGTGTGGTTTAAATATTTTTTTAATGTGTAGAAGAAAAATGAAGGTAGGCCAGAAGGAAGATAGGCAGGACAGTTTTGATAATTATATGTTGAATTCATTGTATCCTTTAAAAAAAAACATTCTGTCCATTATATAGATTTAGTTTCACTTATAGTACTCTTTTTTTCCTATTCTGTTGTATATATGGATGTGTTCATTTGGTGTTTAAGCTCAGAATAAAATAATAACTTTTTTTTTAAAGGAAAGGACTCATGTAGAAGGTGACACTGGAAATGAACTCTGAAGGAAGCTAGAGATTCTAAGTCACAGAGGTGATTGGGAAGTACATTTCAGGCACAGGGACAGCCTTTGCAAAAGTCTAATCAGCTCATCTGTCAATGAGCATTTATTAAGTGCCTACTGTTGGTCAGGCACTATGTTAAGTCCCAGAGATACAAAAAAAGACAAAAGTTAGTGCCTGGTATCAGGGAGTTCACAGTCGATCAGGGGAGACAGTATGGAAACAACTATGTATACACAAGCTATATACAGGACACACTGGAAATTATCATGAAAGGGAAGGTCCTAGAATTAAAGGAGATTAGGAAAGGTTTCCTGTAGAGGATGGGGTTTTAGATGGGACTTGAAGGAAGCCCAGGAAGCCAGGTGGCAGAGAGGAAGCATGAGCATATTGCAGGCATGAGGGACAGTTGAGTGTTGTGTGTGACAGATATCTAGAAGGTAAATTTGGCTTGACCTTGAAATTAAGGTATAACAGTAACTCTCTAAAGGCTGTCTCCTTAGTCGTGTAATGGGTTGTGAGATGGTTGTGATGTGTGTTGGTGGGAGGACTACCCACACTATCAGTGTCTCAGAGCTTTAAAGTATTGAAGTTTAAAGTTTATAGTCTATAGATTTAAATCATCTATGTTTTTCCTGGTTCTCATTATTGTGGATAGTTTACAGTTGACTCTGCCTCCAGTAGTAGGATCTTTGTTTAATTTAAGAGTGAAACTTTCTTTCTTTGTTTTTTTTTCTGTGATTTTTCCTTTTGTTCTGTTTTTTTGTTCACATCACGGCTAATGCGGAAATATGTTTTACAAGATTGCACATATATTACCTATATCAGATTGCCTGCTGTCTTGTGGAGGAGGGAAAGGAGAAAACTTTGAAACTCAAAATCTTATAAAAAAAATGAATGTTGAAAACTATCTTTACATGTAATGGAAAAAAATGAAATACTATTTATATTAATAAAAATAATTTAAGAGCGAAGGATAGTGGCAGCTAGGTGGCACAGTGAATAGAGCACCCGCCCTGGAGTCAAGAGAACCTGATTTCAAATCCGGCCTCAGACACTTAACACAAAAACTAGCTGTGTGACCTTGGATAAGTCACATAACCCCAATTCCCCTCCAAAAAGCAAAAAAAAAAAAAAAAGAGTGAAGGCTATTAATTTTTATTTCTTAGGATGTGCTATTTTTCAAGGAATTTACCTGTGACTTACTGAGCCATGTTCTGTTTTAAAGAGATATTGGTATAAAGGCAAGCATAAGTTTGCTGCCTTGCTCCAAGCTTCTAAATACCATAGAATCTTTCGGCTTTGAGTTACAGGTACTTCATGAATATACAGCTCAAGCTGCCCACACATTGTTGTAATCTTGTCATGATTACCTTGTTCCTTGCTTTCATATTGTTTCTTCTTTTTGGTAGTTGTATTGCTTTGGCCAGTTCAATATCTAGAGCAAAAAATGTTCTGTCAATGTCTTACCATTAGCTACTACCTCTTCTTTCTTTACTTCTTTCTCAGGCTCTTCCATCCACTTTTCTAACAAATTTTACCCTTACTAAAGATTCATTGTCTCTCATAAATCCAGGACTATACAAAAAAATTGGTAGAAATATTTATAAGCAAACATGTTTTATTTCTTAAACAGTGAAGGAAACAAAAAAGAAAAATTGCTAATAATCTAGCCCCAGTTCTATAGAATTCTATATATTTTATTAAAATACATTATTCTGATAGAATTAGGAATTAGGTGGTAAAATGGAAGTGCCAAGAGCCTTAGAAAAAAGTAACTATCATTTTGGAATTTATAAGAGCCAAAGAGGGAAACACTGAGCACTACCAATTATGTGCCCTAGACCTTAGGAAAATAGATTTCAAAAACTTTAGAAAAAATAAAAATATAGAGGGCAGCTAGGTGAACTAGTAAATAGAATACTGGCTCTGGAGTCAGGAGGACCTGAATTCAAATTTGGCCTCAGACACTAGACACTTACTAGCTGTGTGACCTTGGGCAAGTGTAACAATAATGCAATATTCACAATGCCCACGGTGACTAAAAATACGCTGGTGTAGTTGTGAATCACAAAATGTAACAGGCTCTCCACATGGAGGACAGAGCCAAAGTATTTATTCAAACACCAGAAAGCCAAGTCCCAAAACCAGAAAGTCAAAGTCATTACAGTAGCCATGAAGTTGGTATACACAATTAATGCAGTGAACACCCACATTCCCAAATCTTCAAAACAAAACAAGCTCCCTCAGGCAAAGATCCTCCTCTCCTCACTCACTCCTTCAAGCAAGGATCCTTATCTCTTCACTCATGGTAGCTGCTCAGCCTCCATGCTGTTTGCTCCCAGCAGTTCTGGCTCCCAGCAGTTCTTGTTCCCAGCAGTTATCATTCCTGGAAGTTCTCAGCAGAAGTCCTCAGTAGAAGTTCTGGCTGGCTTTCAGAAGAAGTTCTGCACTGCCAGTTCTGTTTTCACAATCTCTTCCCTGCCCCACCCCTTCTTGCCAAGTCAGCAAGTTCATACCACTGTGGGATTCACAAGTTCCAGGTCTCAACACAATTATGCACTTGAAACCAAGCACCTGCTAGCTTGGCAATACAAGGGGCATGGAAGATCTTCAAATTCCATTACTGTTACAGCAAGTCCCTTAACCCCAATTGCCTTGCCTTTCCCCCTCCAAATAAAAATAAAATAAAGATACACATGATTTCATGGGAGGCTCATAGGATCATAAATTTAGAACTAGCCTGGAGCTCAGAAGCCATCTCCTTCAACTCCATCATTTTAAAGATGAGGTTACTAAGGCTCAGAAAGATCAATTTTCCAAAGGTCACACAAATAATGATTGTGGCAAGATTTGAACCTGACTCCTCTGATTCCAAACCCAGTGCTCTGTACTGTCCTGTCCAAGGTTAAAGAGAAGATGACTCACTCAGGGATAATAGACAAGAAGTTTGAAGAAGACTATAAAATACATTATTCTGATAGTATTGAGTTAACATGAGTTATCTTAATGAAAAAGAAACAGGATATGTTTGAAAAGATCAGTGTGGTTGCACAAATAACTCTCTGATGTATTCAGAATAGTGCAGCAGAGACTTACAAAAATAATGCTGATGTTTATCGCAGAATGATATCAGGCTTATAGAAATGATGAAACAACAAAGAGGTATTAAAAATCTGTCAGAGAAAAGGAGGAAATAAGAATGTCAAGCCTTGATGCTTGGGATAAATGCTATAATACAAATGGGTGATAGAGTGATCATTGCTATATTGTTTCTGTCTTCTCTGTCATGAAGGATAGTATTCAGATTGTAAAAGGCTGGACAAACATAGTAAAGAAATATTTGAAGTGAAAAAATATAGGTGAGTAGCATGCAAAGATTTTGAAAATACTTCAAGATGTGGGTACTGAGCTTAATACTGAACTGAAAGATGTTTTTTCAGAAAATAGAGACCAGAAAAGTATCTCAAGACTGGAGATGGACAGATGTCTTTATTTAAAAAAAAAAGAAATGGATTCTGCAAACTACAGACAGAGTATTCCAAGAATAGCTTCTTGGCCTTATATTCTTTGACATTTTTAACGACTTGGATGAACATATAGATCTCTGCTTCTTAAACTGTGGGTTGAGATTTGGAATCTTGACCCACAGTTTAAGAAGATCTGGGTCTCAAGTGGAAAAAGTTTAAGAAGCCCTTATATAGATGACACTCTTGTCAAGTTTTCATAAAATATGAAGCATGGAGGTATAGATAGCATGTGAGATGATAATCCAGATCTAAAAAATTTTACAAACTAGAATAATAAGTTGAATCAAATAAAATGGAAAATAATAGAGACGAATGTAAGGTTTAACACTTGGGTTTGAAAGCATCAACTTCAGAAATAAAGAGATTCAGAAATAAAAATAGGAGAGACTGAAAAAAAAGACTGGGGAGACTGTAAAATCAACATGAGTCAACAAATTGACATAACAGCTAAAAAAAATGTTAGGCCACATTAAGAGATCCATGGAATCTAGGATGAGGGAAATAATTGCTTCACTACACTATGCATTTAAGAAGACACATTTGGAGAACTGTGCTCAGTTCTTTCAACCACATTTTAAGAAAGACATAATTGGAGCATGTCCAAAATGGAAAGCAGCTAGGATAAGACTGAAGAACATGTCATATAAGGATTAGCAAAAGGAAATGATCTCCTTCAACAGAGGCTTTTGAATAAAGACAGGATGATCACCTATTGGGTATGTTGTAGAGAAGATTCTTATTCAGGTATGGATTTAACTAGATGAATGAGTGAATGAAAAAATAATTTGTTGATTACCAAGTGTGAGAATGAAAATACATAAGTTAGACAGTCCTTACTCCCAGGGAGCTTATTATATTCAAATTGGGGGAGATAGCACATTTAGAAGACTTCAACTACAGTTCTTCCTTCTTACTGAAAGAATTTTAAGTGTGTGACATCTTGCTCACTGAAGTAGCATGAGTTACCAGCTCTGAGGAGGATAGGGTGGAGGGATACGGGCCCATGGCTGCTGAAAGAGAGAGAGTGGACCTGTGGGTAAGCTAGAATGTCTCTTTCTTTCTGGAAGGGGTAGGGATAGATTGGAGGCTAAGGGAGAACCTTTTTTTATTTTAAGCAATTGGGGTTAAGTAACTTGCTCAAGGTTACACAGCCAGTTATTTCTGGGTGTGGTGCTAAGTATCTGAGCCCGGATTTGATCCCCAGGTCATCCCGACACTGGAGCCGGTGTTCTTACTCACTGTGCTACCTGGCCGCCCGATATTATGTTTTTAAAACAGGAGACTTGTGCTAGTGTATAGAGGGCCAGCCTCTGTCAGAAAGACCTGAGTTCAAGTCATACCTCTAACACATAATAATGATGATGATGATGAATTTATATAGCACCTACTATAATATTTCATTTGAACCTCACAACAACCCTGGAAGGTAGGTGCTGTTATTATCCCCATTTTA
>NW_027187289.1:3820026-3820736 GCF_028583685.1 Petaurus breviceps papuanus
TCTTTTTTTTAGAGCAATTGGGGTTAAGTAACTTGCTCAAGGTTACATGGCCAGTTATTTCTGGGTGTGGTACTAAGTATCAGAGTCCAGATTCGATCCCAGGTCATCCCGACTCCGGGCCGGTGCTCTTCCTCGCTGTGCTACCTGGCCGCCTGTGATAGTAAATGGCAATTAAAGATTCCCCTGTATTGGCTTGGTTTTCAAATTGATTGTGTTAAAACCCAGAGTTTGTTAATCCCACCTGTGGGATGGGCTTGTTGATGTGAAAAGAAAGTCCTGAACTGGGAGGAGCTGGTGAGGTAGATTTGGAGAGACACTAGAGAGAGGTGGAAGATCTTTTTTGGAAGCAGCACCTCGTGGAGAGAGAGAGACTAAGAGAATTGCTGGTGGCCGCTTTGAATTGCCCTGGACTTTTGAGACCTGCCCCCTGAGCTGCCAAGGACTGAGGAGACATGGCTGTTTTGCTGGTACTTTGTCTGTCTGTTTTGATGTTGTTTTGCCAGATTTGTCCACTGGTGAAAGACAGTCCTTTTGTTGAAGAAGTCCTGGAACCTGGCTGTTCGCTAAGAAGCCCTGAGACTGTCCTGCAGACAGAGAGTGAATACTGTCCACTGGTGAGGGACAGTGCTGTTGTTGCAGGGGTCTGGAGACTGTCCTGCAGACAGAGTGAATACTGTCCACTGGTGAAGGACAGTGCTGTTGTTGCAGGG
>NW_027187289.1:3830736-3859390 GCF_028583685.1 Petaurus breviceps papuanus
GGGCAGGTCTCAAAAGTCCAGGGCAATTCAAAGCGGCCACCAGCAATTCTCTTAGTCTCTCTCTCTCCACGAGGTGCTGCTTCCAAAAAGAACTTCCGCCTCTCTCTTGTCTCTCCAAATCTACATCACCAGCTCCTCCCACTTCAGGACTTTCTTTTCACATCAACAAGCCCATCCCACGGGTGGGATTAACAAACTCTGGGTTTTAATACAATCAATTTGAAAACCAAGCCAATACAGGGGAATCTTTAATTGCCATTACTATCACAACCATTCAAAAAAATTTTTTTTGAGGAAGGGAGCACTTTCTCTTCTCAAAGCTAGGGGCAAAATTACTTATCTTGGTGCAGCTTTTTTTTGGGGGGGGAGGGTGTAAACAATGAAAACTCCTTGTTAGGGAAACAAAATGAGATTTGTTGAGTTCTGTGACTTAGCAGAGTATAACTGCTACCTTATCAGTCTTTGAAAGATTAGTGGTTTCCCTCTTATTAGGATTAGGGAGTGTGGTGTGGTATTCATGGATTTGCTTTCCTTTTAAAATTAAAATACATTACCTATATATGTGCATGTGTGTGTGTGTGTGTTTAAAAAGTAACAAGACTCAACTATTTGGGCGGTGAGACATTAAAAATCACTCTAATTCTCCTTTGGCAATACTTCACCAGTAATGTATTACTGCAGCTTCAGAAATCCAACAGAAGGCAATTAGGTGGCATCAATGGGTAGAGCCCTGCATCAACAGTCAGAAAGATCTGAATTCAAATCTACCTTCAGATACAGACACTTAGCAACCATGTGACCTTGGGCAATCACTTAACTCCTATTCTGTTTCCTCATTTGTAAAATGGAAATAATAGTACCTTCCTCACAGGGTTATTGTGAGGATCAAATGAATTAACAAATAAAAAGTGCTTTGCAAACCTTAAAGTGGTATATAGATTATATAAATGCTAGCTGCTGCCTCCTCCTACACACTCTAAATTTACAGATTTCCCCAACCTGAGCTGTCTTTGAGATTCTGCAATAATACAACACTCAATGCCCCAAGAAAATCAGTAGCAGGGTGGGCCCTCCCTCAAGTCATTCTGGAGTCATTACCTCCAGAAATTCACAGAAGTTAACCCTAACATAAAGTCTAAAGTCAGGGAGAAGTGTAGAAGACAGGAAATAAAATGAAAAAAAACCCTACCATAATAATAGCTAGCATTTTTTTTAAGCATTGGCCCAACAATTTAGAGTTTTAGAGAGTTGCCTGGGGCAATGAGAAGCTAAATAACTTGCCCGTGGTCACATAGTCAACAGTGTGAGGGGCCACTTTTGAACCTTGGTCTTCCTGATTCTATGGCCAACACTCTCTACTAAACTGAAGTTTCCTAGATTTCTGATGGATTGTTTGCTGGCCACACAAGTGGCCACATTAAATTAGTAGGCTTATTCCTAATTAGTGGGAAAGTGGTGAAGTGAATAGTCAGGAAGTTAGGAGTTAGGAAGACTCATCTTTGCGAGTTCAAATCCAGCCTTGGACACTTACTAGCTGTGCGATCCTGGGCAAGTCACTTAACCCTTTTTGCCTCAGTTTCCTCATCTGTAAATTGAGCTGGAGAAGGAAACAGGAAGCCACTCCAATATCTCTAAGAAAATCCCAAAATGGGGTCATTGAAACGTCTGAACAAAAATAACAATGCCAATTAATCCACTAGTTCCTATTGAAATTTAAATTTGACTTATTTGAAGAGTAATTATCAGTTAAGATGCCTCAAGGCTAACTAAATCAACCAGATTTTCTTATTCCTTTGAATTTTGTGTTTGTTTTTTAGGAAAAGCCTATCAGATCAAACACCTGGGAGGAAGATCTGGTAGGGTCTTTACCAACCACCTTATTTTACAGAGAAGAAAAGGGAAGAGTAGAGAGACCAGGTGATTGACTTAATGTCACATAAACAGAAGATAGTAGGACTAGGATTCTGACAAAAGTCCTTCTGTCCTAAATCCAGTGTCATCTTTTTGCTCTATTATAAGGTCAGTACTACATTATATATAAATAATATCTATGCAGAATAATGTCCCCTCATTGTCTTTTGCCAAAGAGAATTCCCCCAATCACAAATAAACAAAATCACCTTCACACCCTGATGAAACCTCTGCCCCTTTACTGGTGACTTCATAGCCCAGGCCACCTTGCCTTAAGGAGTCCCACTGCTTGGGCTATGACTCTGGAAGAGAAAGTGAGGCTGGGGACTTTCACAACCCTCCCTCGTGAATCCAATCTGCTTGCACGTCATGGCATCACCTTCCTGATGTCACGGTCCTCTTCCTGAAAACGAAGGACAAACACCACTACGCAGGCACTTTGCCCCAAGAGGATACCTGCTTCTCTTAGTTTATCCTCTTTCTGCTAAGATACCACATGATTTATGAAGAAAAATACATTGGAGATCAGGGAAGGTGGGAAGGCATTCCTTAGTTCCTCATGGGAATGATCTCTTGCCTTAGAGGACTAATACCAGATCACTACAACACCTCATAAAGGAGCCAGAGCTCCCTGGCAACACCATCAAATCTGGGGTCTGTAATTCAGGGGCCCGGTGGAGCTAGTTGAACTTGCTAGAACCAAACTGTTAAATTTGTAGTGTGACCATTGAAATCTTCAAAGGCTACAAATCAAGATTTGACTCATTGCTTTATTAATTTTCTAGACTTAAGAAAGTAATGGAGAAAATGCTAATAGTACAGATTAAACTTAAAGGTATGCCCTGCCATTCGTTTTTTTTTTAATTTCAAAGAGTTCATCCTCAAACATTTAAAAGCTCATTCTGTTTTCCCCTTCCCCACCTCCAAAGGCATTAAAGACAAATAGTATTGAAGCTGTGATGAAATGCTGTGGCTGAGTAGCAAGCAGACTAGTTATGATCTAATCAATAAATATGATGATTTCAAAACCTTAAGTTGAAGCTCCCTTGCCTGGGTTATGTATCCACAAGCCAGCCTCTGAGAGCACTCCAAATGGCCAGGTCTTCATGGATGCTTTGTCCTACGAGGATGTAATATGAACAATGAGTCCTCTCAGGTTGTCCAGTCTCTAGGGATGTCTTAATTGCTTTTAAGGAAAAACTAGCCTTACCTGCGTGGGAGAATGGTTTAGATATCAGTACACCACCAAATCAGGGATTGTTTTCATTTTTGTTTTTGTGTTCTCAGCACAGGCATAGCTCCTGGCACACAGTAAATGCTTATAAGTGTTTGTTAAATTCACAAATTGGCTTGTTGACTAGTTGATTACCCCAAAGCAGGTACAACAAACCTAGAAGGGAAACCAAGCCAGGGCCTCTGTCATCAATGGTAATTCCTTCTAGAGGTCACTTTAGGCATAACTTTGAGAATTTGAAATTATGACATTGCATCACATCATTCACCAACTCATGCCCTGAATTTTTCTTTATCATTGAAGCCAGTCTTGCTATTTCTTACTTAAACTTGTTCTTATCCTTTGCTGCTCCCTGTGTCATGGTTGGCCCATACCCCAATGTCCATGTTTTTATGGTTTGTTTTTGTTTTTCCAGAAGGAAGGAGATGGAATAAGGCTAGACAAGTCCAGATTTTATTACCTTCTTTAAAAAATTTTTAAAATATTTATTTAACATGACAACATTCAGTTCCACAAGCTTTTGTCTTCCAAATTTTCTCTCTCCTGCCCCCTCCCCCCCATGGCAGTATGCAATCCAATATAGGTTCTACATATACCTTCACATTAAACCTTAGTCAAGTTATAAAGAAGAATTATAACCAATGAAATGAACAAAGAGAAAGAAGAAACAAAACAAAATGAAAAAGAGAGGGAGCAGGTAATTTGCTTCAAACTGCATTCAGAGTCTGTCATTCTTTCTCTGGATGTGGATAGCCTTTTCCATCATGAGTCTTTTGGAGTTGTCTTCTAACCTTGCATTGCTGAGGGGAGCCCAGTCTATCAAAGTCAGTCATCACAGATATGATGTGTCTGTAATTGTGTACAAAATTCTTCTGGTTCTGCTCCCCTCACTTAGCATCAGTTTATATAAGTCTCTCCAGGTTATTATGAAGTCTGTCTGTTCCTCATTTCTTATAACACAATAGTATTCCATTACATTCATATACCACAACTTGTTCAGCCATTCTCCAATTGATGGGCATCCCCTTGATTTCTAATTCTTTGTCACTACACAAAGAGCTGCTATAAATATTTTGTACATACGGGTCCTCCTCCCACATCTATGATCTCTTTGGGATACAGCCCTAGTGTTGTACCTGGCTTTCCCATCCCCCAACCTCAGCTCTCCCTCAGGGGAGGGAACAGACTGCCAGGTTTAGCTCCGCCCTTCCCCAGTCAGCCCACCTTCACAGAGGTGGGTGGGCTTCCAGGTTAGGGAGACTTGGCGCTGGCGGGAATTTCCAAGTGTTTGCTGACCAATCACTGTTTTTGGCCTCTGCAAGTTTCTGCTTACTTAACTGTTGGCCACGTGGCATCCCTTTAAAAGCTGGCTGTACGACCTGGGACGGTGGGGTAGTAGCTTGTCAGCCTGCCATGTGGCCTGATCGGCCAACATGGCATAAAATAAAGGGTCCAATCTAAATTGTTACTTGGGTCTTGCTTGCATTTTCTGGGTACAACATTAGAAGTGGTATTGATGGGTCATAGGGTATGCACTTATTTATAGCCCTTTGGGCATAGTTCCAGATTGCTCTCTAGAATGGTTGGATCAGTTCACAACTTCACCAACAATGCGGTAGTCTCAACACCTTTTAAGGAAAAACTAGCCCAATTCATACCTGTCCAATCAGCAAAAATGATAAGAAATGAAAATTGAAAACATTGGAGATGCTATGGGAAGGCTGCGCTATTGGTGAAACTATAAACTGTAAATCTTTTGGAAAATAAACTGGAACTATGTCCAAGATTTCACTAAATGGTACATAGCCACTGGCCCAGCAATACCACATATATATCATACTTATACTACAAAGAAGAGAGAAAGGATCCATATATACAAAAATATTTATAGCAGCACTTTTTATTGTAATAAAGAAGTGAAAACCAAGTGCAGGTGGGAGTGAATTTGAGAAATGTTGTGTTTTGAATGTAATAGAATTTCCTTAAAAAAAAAAAACCAGTAAACATGAAGAATTCAGAGCCACTTGGGAAGACTTGTATGAACTGATCCAGATTGAAAGGAGCAGAACCAGGAGAATAATTTATATGGTGACCAAAGTAACTTAAAGGAAAAAACTTTGAAAGACCAGAACTCTGCCTAATACAGTGATACATGTGCATAGTTAAAACAGATGGGAGTCAAATCATTGAATTTAAAAACTTGGTTATTGTTGTTGTTATTAGATTAGATTCTTTTTAAAAAAAAAATTAAGTTTGTAACCATTTTTGAGAGCAATTTGAAACTATGCCCAAAGGGCTATAAAATTGTGTATACCCTTTGATCCAGGTATACATACCACTACTAGGTCTGCATACCAACAAGATCATAAAAACAGGAAAAGGACCCACATGTACAAAAATATTTATAGCAGCTCTTTTGTGGTAGCCAAGAATTAGAAATTGTGGGGATGCTCCTCAATATGGGAATGACTGAACAAGTTGTGGCATATGAATGCAATGGAATACTATTGAGCTATAAGAAATGATGAGCAGGCAGACTTCAGAAAAATCTGGAAAGACTTCCATGAAGTGATGCTGAGTGAAATGAGCAGAACCAGAATAATATTGTATACAGTAACAGCCACATTGTACAATGATTAACTTTGATAGATGTAGCTCTTCTGAGCAACACAAGGACCTAAAACAACTCCAAAAGATTCATGATGGAAAATGCTGTCCACATTCAGAGAAAGAACTATGGAGTCTGAATACAGATCGAAGCATTCTATTTGCTCCCTTTTTTGTTGTTTTGTTTCCTCTTTCTCATGGTTCCTTCCATTGGTTTCAATTCTTCTTTACAACATGACCAATGTGAAAATATGTTTAATATGAATGTATATGCAGATCCTATATCAAATTGCATGCTGTCTTGGGGGTTGGGAGGGGTGAGAGAGGGAGAAAATTGAAAACTCAGTAACTTATTGAAATGAATGTTGAAAACAAAAAATAAATAAATAAATTTTAAAAAATTAAGTTTGTTAGCTTTTCAATGAACAAGCATTGGTTTTTTTCCCCCTTCCTTCCATTGGAAAAGGAAAAGAAAAGAAAAACAGAACATTTTAAACAAATATACATGGTCAAACAAAAATTCCCACACTGTTCATATCCAAAAAAAAAGTCTCTTTCTGCATCTAAAGTGGATTCTGGGAAGATGGTGGAGTAGGTCAGAAAATTCCAAGCTCTCAAGATTTCTCCCCACAAAAGAGTTAAAATACCACCTCAGGCAGAACAAAGTATGGGTGGAGATAAATAAGAACAGGGCACAACCAGGGTTCTTCCTGGACAATTTGAGAAGACAGAAGAAAAATTTTAAGAGGAGGCTTTGTCCCTGTGAAGAATAAACACTTCCAGGCTAGGTTCCGTTTTAAGAGCAAGCAGGTAGTCTCTTAAACAAGTGCAAGCCCTGGGGTTAGTTGGTTTGAGAGGCTGCCTCAGCCCCAGCCACCAGCTGACTAGGAATGCCAAACCCAGCTGTGTTGCAGAGTGTGGCAGGGGTGAGAAGGAATCAGCACATCCCTCGTGAGTGCAGAAGCAGTGGGGCAGAAAGACCCTGGCTGTGGGCACTTGCAGGAGGCTGGAGATTTGGCTTTGGTTTCAGGCTAAAGGGAAGAACTGAAGATCTGAGGCAAGAGGCACCATTTCCCACACCCCAGGGCTAGAGGTGACTACAGATAGTTAGATTATTACCACAAAAAAAAAAAATGCACAGGCAAAGGAGAAAGAATCTAACTATAGAAACCTATTAGGGGAAGAGAGATGACCAGGGTTCATCTTCAGAGGAAGATATTGAAGTAAAGAAACCCCCAAAGAGTAATGCCAAATGGTCACCTGCCCAAAAAGAATTCATAGAAGATCTTAAAAAAGATTTCAAAAACCAAATGATAGAGATGGAGGAAAAACTAAAAAAGAAAATAAGAATAATCCAAGAAAACATAAACAGTATGAAAGGAAAGTTAAACAATTAGAAAAGGAGATTCAGAATCTTAAGGAAGAAAATGACAACTTGAAAATCACAATTGGGCAGAATGAAGCCAGTGAAATTATAAGAGACCAAGAAATGATTAAGCAAAATATGAATAATGAAAAATTAGAAGAGAAAGTGAAACATCTTATAAGAAAAACAACAGATTTGGAGAATAGATCAAGAAGAGAAAATTTAAAAATATTTGGACTAACTGAAAATTATGATAAAAAAAAGAATCTTGATACAATAATAGAAGAAATAATCAAAGAAAATTGTCCTGAAATTAGAACAAGGGGGGAAAGTAGAAATAGAAAAAATCCATCGATCACCACTTAAAAGAGATTCTATTAGGAAAACTCATAGGAATATTATAGCCAAATTCCAAAACCCCCAGCTCAAGGAAAAAATATTAAAAGCCATCAAGATTAAAGCAATTTAAATGTGATGGTTCCACAATTAGAATTACACAAGATTTAGTAGCAGAGACAATAAAGGACCACAGGTCTTGGAACACAATATATTGAAGAGCAAAAGAATTGGGACTCTGGACAAAAATATCATACCCTGCAAAGTTAAATATTATCCTGAACCAAAAAAAAAAGGATATTTGATAAACTCTCAGACTTCCAAAACTTTGTTAAAAATATCCTGAACTTAATGGAAGATTCAACATTTAAGAACCAAGAGAAACATAAGGTACATAACAAAGACTGAATATAAGGGACCCATAAGGACAGACTATGTTTTATATATGTAAAATGTATGTCTAAGATTCTTATCAATAATTGAGTAGTTTATAAGAAAGATTGGGGTAAACCTGAGAATGATATGGATTTAAAAAGTAAAACCATTTAGGAACAGCTTAAAAGAGTAATTATTTGGGGTGCAAAAGGGAGAATTGATACAGAGGACTCTGACAGGGGGAGGAGAGCTGGTAGTTCTGTTAACCTACTTTCATCAGGAATGGGTTTAAGAGGGAACAATACCTATATATTTAGAAGAGTATAATGGTCTTCTAAATTCAGAAGAAACAAAATGGTAGGGGCATAGGGAGGGGGGACAGGACAAGGGAGGAATTTTTAGAGGGGAGGGTGAGAGAATAGGTAAATAGGGGTGTAGAAGGGTGTTAAGATTTATGGGAATGGGAGGACAGGGGAGGGATCCTTGAAGTGGGGTAGGCAAGTCATAAGAGGGCAAGGTGGTGGATAGAAGTAGAGTAGAGGAGGCAGAAGGGATAGGAAACAAGAAATATAATCATACATAAAATCAAAGGTCAGGAGTAGAATAGGTTTGGGAAAGTATATGTTTGTATATGTATATGTGTGTATATATATAGCTATATAGAAGCATATCTAAACTGTGGCCTTCTGAGGGGCGGTTTGAAGGGAGAGGAAAAAAAGAGCAAAATAAAAAAGTGCACAGCAGAGAACAAAAGAAAACTCACAAGGAAGCAAAGAAAAGATGGACAATTCTTAACACAGTGAGTATTATTTAGCACATAGGCTTTCTTGAAATGAAAATTTATTGTTACATATTTTGAATCCTCTCATATTTTGCTATGCACATGACATGTTTTTATTTCTTTCTAACTTTGTATTTAAGTTTCAACATTTAAGTTTATGATATGTTTTTGTTTCTTTTTTTATTCTCTATTTGTGTTTTGGCATTTGAATCTAAAATAAAATTTTGAGGAAAGAAAAAAAAACTTATTTCTCAAATGTATAGAAAGCTGAGTCAAATTTATAAGAATACAAGCAATTCCCCAAATGATAAATGGTCAAAGGATATGAACAGGAAGTTTTCAGAGGAAGAAATTAAAGATATCTATAGGCATATGATATAGTGCTCTAAATCACTTTTGACTAGAGAAATGCAAATTAAAACAACTCTGAGATACTGCCTCACACATATCAGATTGACTAATATAACAAAAAAGAGAAAATGATAAATGTTGGATAAGATATGGGAAAATTGGGACACTGAGGTATTGAGCAATTTTGAACTATGCCCAAAGGGTAACCAAACTCTGCATACCCTTTGATCCAGCAATACCACTACTAGATCTGTAACCCAAAGAAATTATAAAAAAAGGAAAAAGGACCAAGATATACAAAAATATTTTTAACAGTCCTTTTCATGGTTGCAAAATATTGGAAGTTGGGGGGTGGAGCCAAGATGGAGGAGTAAAAGCTGAGACTTGCTTGACGTCTCCCCCAAACCCCTTCAATTACCTATAAAATGTGACTGAACAAATTCAAGAGCACCAGAACCCACAAAATGTCAGAGTGAAATGAATTTCTAGACCAAGACAACTGGAAGGTTGACAGAAAAGGTCTGTTGCACTAGGCTGAGAGAGGAGTGCAGTCCAGCATATTTTGTGTTGGACCCAAGCAAACCTGGAGCAGGCCTCAGGGGACTGAATCACTGGCAGTTGTGGCAATTTCCAGGCTTCTCAACTCAGAAATGCCAAAGGCACCTTAGAAGGTCAGTAGGAAATGTCTGTTGGATCTGGGTGAGACAGGAAAGGGGGTCTAGTACCAGCCCTTGTGAAGTCACAGGGCAGTAGCTGCTTCTGGAGCTCCCAGCCCACAGATGGTGGGGGGATCAGGCAGCTGATCAGAGGGGGATTGCAGGATTTTCTTACTTTGCCCACGCTTGGATTTGGGTTGCAGTCCTGGGTGGCAGTCCTCGGGCAAGAAGGAGCCCTGATGTGGCACAGCTTGTGCCCACAGTGGATAGGGTATCCTTCTCACAGTTCCAAGGCAGAAAAGAGTGCTTATGGTCACTTACAGACCAGGGCACAGGCCAGAAGAGGAGTAAACACCTCTCCTTAGATCATACCACCTTGGAAGAACTGAAAATTTACAGGTCCCTAGAACTATCTCTGAAAAAAACTATAGAAAACCCCTGAAGCTTGGTACAGTACCCCATCCACACTGGAAGCAGAGCCCTGCCTTAACAAAGAGTTAAAAACTCAAGTAATTGACTGGGGAAATGAGCAAATAGCAGAAAAAAAATCAGACCATTGAAGCTTACTTTGGTGACAAAGAAGATCAAAATATACAACCAGAAGAAGACAAAAAAGTCAAAGGTCCTATATCCAAAGCCTCCAAGAAAAATATGAATTATTCTCAGGCCATGGAAGATCTCAAAAAGGATCCTGAATATCAAGTAAGAGAAGTAGAAGAAAAATTGGGAAGATAAATGAAAGTGATGCAAGAAAATAATGAAAAATGAGTCAATAGCTTGGTAATGGAGAAACACAAAAAAAATACTGAAGAAAATAAGCCCTTAAAAAACAATAGACTAACCCAAATGGCAAAAGAAGTCCAAAAAGCCAATGAGGAGAAGAATGCCTTAAAAAGCTGAATTGACCAAATGGAAAAGGAAGTACAAAAGGTCACTGAAGAAAGTAATTCCCTAAAAATTAGAATGGAGCAAATGGAAGCTAATGACTTTATGAGAAATCAAGAAATTATAAAACAAAACTAAAAGAATGAAAAAAAGAGAAGACAATGTGAAACATCTCATGGAAAAAAACAACTGACCTGGAAAATAGATCTAGGAGAGATAATTTAAAAGTTATTAGACTTGGGATGGCTAGGTGGCACACCTAATACAGAGCACTGGTCCTGGAGTCAGGAGGACCTGAGTTCAAATCTGGCCTCAGACACTTAACACTTACTTTCTGTGTGACCTTGAGCAAGTCACTTAACCCCAATTGCCCTGCCTTCCCCCCTCCAAAAAGCAAAAAAAAATTATTGGACTCCCAGAAAGTCATAATCAAAAAAAGAGCCTAGACATCATCTTTCAAGAAATTATCAAGGAAAACTTACCTGATATTCTAGAATCAGAGGGAAAAATAGAAATTGAAATAATCTACCAATCACCTCCTGAAAGAGATCCCAAAAGGAAAACACCCAGTAATATTATAGCTAAATATCAGAGTTCCCAAGTCAAGGAGAAAATATTGCAAGCAGCCAGAAAGAAACAATTCAAGTATTGTAGAAACACAGTCAAGATAATACAAGATTTAGCAGCTTCTACGTTAAGGGATAGGAAGGCTTGGAATATGATATTCCAGGGGGCAAAATAGCTAGGATTAAAACCAAGAATCATCTACCCAGCAAAACTATGTATAATCCTTCAGGGGAAGAAATAGACATTGAATGAAGATGGAGGACTTTCAAGCACTCTTGATGAAAAGAGGAGAGTTGAACAGAAAATTTGATTTTCAAATGCAAGACTCAAGAGAAGCACTGAAAGGCAAATAGGAAAGAGAAATCATAAAGGACTTATTAAAGTTGAACTGTTTATATTCCTACATGGAAAGATGATAATTGTGACTTATGAGACCATTCTCAGTATTAGTTGGAGGTAATATATATAGACAGAGGGCATAGGGGGAGTTGAATATGAAGGGATGATATCTAAAAAATTGAGAGGAATGCAATGGGAGAAGGAGAAAGAGAGAGGTAGAATGGTAAATTATCTCACATGAAAGAGACAAGAAAAAGCTTTTACAATGGAGGGAAATAGGGGGGAGGTGAAAGGGAATGAGTGAACCTTATTCTCATCAGATTTGGCTTAAGGAGAGAATAACATACATGCTCAATTGGGTATGGAAATCTATCTTACCCTACAGGAAAGTAGGGAGGAAGGGGATAAGAGGGGGGTGTGACAGAAGGGAGGGCAGATGGTGGGAGGGGGTAGTCAGAAGCAAACCCTTTTGAGGAGAGAATAGCATAAATGGGGGGTGGAATAGGGTAGATGAAAATATAGTTAGATCTTGGCAACATGACTCTTATGAAAGTGTTTTGTATGACTACACATGTATTACCTATATTGAATTGCTTGGCTTCTCAATGGGGGCGGGTGGGGAGAGAGGAAGGGAGAGAATTTGGAGCTCAAAGTTTTAAAAACAAATGTTAAAATGTGTTTTTACATGCAACTGGGAAATAAGATACACAGGTAATGGTGTATAGAAATCTATCTTGCCTTACAAGAATAGAAGGGGGAGAGGAGATTAGGGGAAGGAGTAATCAGAATACACACCATCTTGAGGTGGGGGCAGGGGAGAGATGGGGAGAAAATCTGGAACTCAAAATCTTGTGTAAGTGAATGCTAAAAGCTAAACATTAATTAATTATTTTTTTAAATATTGGAAATTGCGGGGATGCACATCAACTGGGGAATGGCTGAATAAGCTGTGGTATATGAATGTAATGAAATACTATTGTTCCATAAGAAATAATTAACAGGCAGATTTCAGAAAAACCTGGAAGAATTGTACAAACTAGTACAAAGTTAAATGAGTAGAACCAGGAAAACATTGTACACATTGTGTTATGCAATACAGCAATGTTGAACAATGTTGTAATGAATGTAAACAGTTCAACTTTAATAAGTCCCTTATGAGGGCGGCTAGGTGGCGCAGTGAGTAGAGTGCTGGCCCTGGAGTCAGGAGGACCTGAGTTTGGATCCAGCCTCAGATACTTAACACATACAAACAAAAAACCTAGCCATGTGACCTTGGGCAAGTTAGTTAAATCCAATTGCTGTCCAAATAGCAAAAAAAAAAAGTCCCTTAAGATTCCTCTTTCCTGTTTACCTATACAGCTTGCAACCTGTAGGCCCCTTGAAACACACCAAGGGTTTTCTGGTGGTCTATAAAAAATATAGAGAAAAACATCCTTTGTATGTAGAGGAAATCCTTTGGTATGGTATAAGCTGCTGACTGGCTACAAGTGATGAAGGCCTGCCTTAAACCCAAATCACTCTGGCTCTCAATTATTGTCCAATAATAGGTCCCAATTCAAACCCACTTAGTGGTCATTGTTTGGGCCCAGATGGCTCAGAGAGAATGTAAATAGTAATTGTTTCTGTTTTGGCCAGAAACCTTATATATATATATATATATATTTTTTTTTTTAATTAGGTAAAAGAGGACATTCTCTGGCTGATTTCTTACCTAGCCTTAGTCACTGAATTGGGTATTGCCTTAGTCAAAGTGGGACCTGTTAAAAACCTTAGCTTGAAAAGGCCAAGGTCTCTCACTGAATCCAGGGCCATCTCCAGTAGTCCTGATGTATATGTTGCCACTGGACCCAGATTTCTGTGGAGGAGAAAGTGAGGCGGGTGACTTGGCACAGCCCTCCCTTACTTAAATCCAATTCACTTGCATGTCATGGCATCACCTCCCTGATGTCATGGTCCTCTTCCAGAATGAAAGACAAATAACAACAGTCCCTTGAGCAGCTGCCCTCTTAGTCTGCAGTTAAATTCGATAAACATTAAGTATCTCCCCTCTGGCAGATAATGTGAACAATAATGCATTAGTGTTCCAATTTTCCCACATCTCCAACATACATCATTTTCCCTTTTTGTCATGTTAGTTAATCTGATAGGTGTGAGGTGGGACCTCAGAGTTGTTTTAATTTGCATTTTTCTAATCATGTGACCGTAGGTAGCTTTGAATGACTTGTCTTCTTATGAATTTGACTCAGTTCTCTATATATTTTAGAAATAAGTTGGCCTCCATTTTCTAATCTATCCAATGAGGGGCTTGGACTAAATGGTTTAAAAGGATCCTGTCAGCAGCATGGTACAATGTAAAGAGTTCTAGGTTTGGAGGTTACAGGACCTGGATTCAAACTTTGGCTGAACATACTATGTGACAATTGGCCAAGTTACTTTCTCTGGGCTTAATAATAGTAGTTTATTTATCTGTAAAATGAGAGGGTTGAACTAGATGAACTGTGAGGTTCCTTCTGGTTCTAAATCTATGATTCTGTGATCCCTAAATATAGTCCCTACTTCCAAAAAGTTTATAGTATAGCCAGAAGTAGGAGGCAGCTAGGAGGCTCAGTGGCTAAAGTATTTGACTTGGAGTCAGGAAAACTTGGGCTCAATTTCAGCTTCAGAGACTTAATGGTTAGGTAACCCTGGCCAAGTCACTAAATCTCTGTCTGCCTCAATCCCTCATCTGTAAAATAGTGATAACAATAGCACCTAGAAGATTTTTAAGTTCAAATCTAGTCTCAGACATTCATTACCTTAGTGGTTTGTTTCATCATCTGTGAAATGGGAGTAACAGTACCTATATTCCAGGGTTGTTTAGAGAGGATAAAATAAGATTATAATTATTTACAAAGTGCTTTGCAAATCTTAAAGTGCTATGTTAAAGTACTAGTATTTACTAGTTATTATTAGCTATGGAGACACAACCATCATATATTAAACAATCAGTTAAGTGGCAAGCTTCTTACTCATTTTGTTATTGTTAAATTTACAAAATTAAATACTTAAAAAAAAGGACAACCCAAATGTTGCCAGGGTTTGGTAGGGAGGAGGGGGAGGATACTGCAATACTTATACTATACCTTGCAGGCAGTAGATTAGTTTGTTGTATTATTTCTGGATGCCAGCCCTTAGCACTTTACAAGTACCAGGAGGTTAACCATAGGATTTAGGTCTGGAACCAACTTAAAGATTAATATCCTCATTTAACATATACAAAAACAGTTCCAGAGAGGGCATAATGGTGCAGTGAGTAGAGAGAAGCAGGAAATGGGGATTCTTGTACAGGCTTCTTGTCACCTTGAGTTTGATCTCTCAACACCTCACTTCTAAATATTTAAACTGGGAAATCTGGCTGGATATCCTATTTGGCTACTTTCCTTTTTGAAAAACCTATGATTGCACAGTGTCCCCTAGTTACTTTGGATACACCTATTACCAAATATGTCAGACATTCTTAACTTGGGGTCCCTGACTTTAATTTTTTTTTTCATAATTATGTATTATAATTGATTCACTTTGATTTTTATCCATTTAAAAAACACCCTCAAGAGAATTAGTTTGCCATTTGGCTTCACCGGACCGTCAAATGGGGTTCATGATACACACAAAAGTTTAAGAACCCCTGCTCTGGACCATTTCGAGTGCATAAGTAAATAAGCAAATTTCCCTTACTCTACAAGGTCAGTGCCACTTCTTAAAAGACTTTTGGTGGTGGTAAAAATTTAATTGCATGTCTGGGCGGTCTGGTACTAGTCAGGTGGGTGAACTGAACTGGTTACCCTGGGTCTCCGGCAAAGCAGAGGAAAATTTCCTTGACTCTAGAAGGTCAATGCAACTTCTAAAAAATAAAAGATAACTTTGTCGGTGGAAAAAATTCACTGGGCGGTCTGGTGCCAGCCAGGTGGGTGAAATGAGCTGGTTTACTCCAGGTCTCGGACAAAACAGAGGAGCCTGCTGGCGCGTCTCCGGCTACTCTACAAAACACCGTTTAAACTACTTGCGAGGGCATCATCGGACTCTGCCCCTGGCCGGCATTCGTGGGTACTCATTTCCACTCACACACCTCGTGGGCCACGCCGGGCTCCGGGTTTGGCTATCTAGGGCCGGGAAGCTCCGCTCTGGGAACCCCACACGCTTGCAGGGAATCAGGCGGCTCCAGGACTCCATCCACCTCCCTCCTCCCTGCTCCCCGGGAGTCTCAGAGCAGCGCGAGCCCCCGCCCCTCTCCTCCCCACCCCACCTTTTCCTCCTCCCCCAGCGGGAAGGAGGAGGGGAGGGGTGGGGGCTGCCGATCTCTCCTTGTGATTGGCCAATGTCCCGGCGCTCCCCCATTTCCGCCCCCTTCGCCGGAGGTGAGAGGTCAGTTCGGGGCGGTGATCCAAAGTAGCGGCCATGGCGGGACTGTGCCTTGGGGCCGTGGTCCTGGTGGCTGCGGGGCGGCGGAGCTGGAAGCCCCCGCAGCTGCTCGTGCGGAGTGCGGCGCTGTGGACCCCGAAGGTGAGGAGCGGCGGGGCCTTCTTTCGGCCTTTGGGCTTTGCCGTCCTGCTTTCGGGCTCCTTAGCAGCCGGGGCATGGGTCTGGTTCTTTCTCCTCTATTAGGGTCCCCTTCTTCTCCCCTCCCTGCACTCTCCGACTAACTTTGGCCCCCCTCGAGACCCTTATAGACACCGCGTCTATTGCATGAGATCTCTTTCCTCCTCCCCCCCTCCCCCCCGCCTTGTTTTTACTGCGGTGATGCGGGGAGACCGGGTGTTTGCACAAAAGACGTGAGTGTGTGTGTGTGTGTGTATGCGTGTATGCGTGCGTGCGTGTAGAGGAGATCTGACTCCCCGGAGAAGAAATTGCATTATCTGGTATTTACCTTGGCAAGGGCTTACCTGTGAGAGGGGTTTCCATTTCCATCTTCAGCGTAGTTCGCTTTTTAATGACGAGTAGGTGAGGTAAAGGAAATAGTTGATGTTGGCAGAAAGTTTGGAGGGAGCTGGTGGTGTATCTTTTGGAAAGCGTGTAGCGATTTATGTGTTGTTGCTAAAGCCAACTTAGATTTTTTGGAGTTACAAATTCCAGCTTCCCTAGGCTGTTTGTGGAGTGTGTTCTTCCAAGATCTTTTGTGTTTCTTCTCCCCCACACCCCCATGCCCCTCCAGTATCTGTGCCCAGTTTAATTTTTGAAGACTCTAGGTAGTGTGCTAGGCGTTCTAGAGCAGGGATGGGGAACCGCACATGTGGCCCTTTGACTAAATCCAAACTTCACGGGACAAATCCTCTTAATAAAAGGATTTGTTCTGTAAAACTTGGACTCAGTCAAAAGACCCTATGGACTTAGAAGGGTCCAGAAAAGGTCAGTTAATTGTCCTACTCTGCACACCACTGGTCAGCTTACATCTCAAGTATTATGCATGGTTTGGAGTGCCGAATTGTAGAGGAATGCTACTCGAGTGTCTAGAGGAGAGCCTTTGGGATGGTGAGGAGTGTGGGAATCTCGTCATAAAGAATGTGTCAAGGAACTAGGGCTGTTTTTAGTGTAGAAAAGGGGGAAAAGGATTGAAAGTGGAGCATGATAGTTTTTTTTTTCAAGTATTTTAAGGACTTAATATTTTAAGGTGGAAGAACAGTTGCACCTGTTCTTTGTCTCATAGGGCAAAACTGCAAATGGAAGAACTTAAGAGCTGGCCCAAACCAGAAAGGTCTGCCTCCTTAGGTAGTTAAATTCCCCTATGCCTGGTAATAGTCTTCTTGGTTAGGGACAGGTGACCTTTTTAAGGTCCTTCCCAAGACAAGTTCTGAATTGGTGAAATATGGACTAAATAGGAATTTATAAGGAGAGGGAAGGTAGTAGAATTAAGAGGGCTTGAGCAAGCCTTCCTGTAGAAGGTGGGATTTTAGTTAGGACTTAAAGGAATCTGGGAAGGGCATTAGGTGAAGGTTACGAAAAAGAGCATTCCAGGCATGGCTAATAGCTAGAGAAAATGCCTGTGTCTTATTCATACAGCAGCAAGGCGAGAGAGAGGTATATGGCAGGGAGTATGGCAGGGCTAGATCATGAAGGGCTTTGAATGTCAAACAGAACATTTTGTATTTGATGCTGGAAATGATTGGGAACCAATGGAATTATTGTATAGGGAGGTGACATAGTTGAACCTGTTTTGGGAAAATCACTTTGGTGACTTTTCAGAGGATGCATTGATTTGGTGAGACAGAGGCAGATCTATCAGCAGGCTTTTGAAATAGTCTAGGTATGATTTGATGATGCTCTGCACCAGAGTAGTGGCAGAGAAGAGGGTCATATTCAAGGGGAAGGTAGTTAGGGGTAAAATAATGAGTTCAGTTTTGTACCTGTTGAGTTTCAGATATCTGCTGGACATCCAGTTTGAGAAGTATGAGAGACTATTGGAGATGTGAGATTGGAGGTCAAACCAAGAAATTAGGGCAGGATAAGTAGATTTGAGAATTGTCTGCATAGAAATGGTAATTAAATCCCTGGGAGCTGATGAGATCACCTAGTGAAGTAGTATAAGGGGAAAAGAGAAGAGGGCCTAGGACAGAAACCTGTTTTTTCTTCCTTTTTTTTTTAAAATTAATTTGTTTGTTTACTTTTAGTTTACAAGATTCAGCTCCACAATCCCTTGAGTTTCAAATTTTCTCCCCCTTCCCGGCCCCCCATGGCAGGATGCAATCAGATATAGGATCTGCAGATACCTTCACATTAAACATGAGTCAGGTTGTAAAGAAGGATTATAACCAACACAGTGAACAGTGAGAAAGAGGAAACAAAATAAAACAAGAAAAAGGAAGAGAGCAGGTAGTTTGTTTCAATATGCATTCAAACTCTAGTTCTTTCTCTGGATGTGGACATTTCTTTCCATCATGAGTCTTTTGGAGTTGTCTTATAACCTTTCATTGCTGAGAAGAGCCCAGTCTATCAAAGTTGGTCGTCACACATATGTTGTGTCTGTAATCGTGTTCAGATTTCTCCTGGTTCTGCTCTTCTCACTCAACATCAGTTTATAAAGTCCCTCCAGATTATTATGAAGTCCGTCTGCTCCTCATTTCTTATAGCATAATAGTATTCCATTACATATACCACAACTTGTTCAGCCATTCTCCAATTAATGGGCATCCCCTTGATTTCCAGTTCTTTGCCACCACGAAAAGAGCAGCTATAAATATTTTTGTACATATGGGGCTTCTTCCTACTTCTATGATCTCTTTGGGATACAACCCTAGAAGTGGTATTGCTGGGTCAATTATTTATAGCCCTTTGGGCATAGTTCCAGATTGCTCTCCAGAATGGTTGAATCAGTTCACAACTCCACCAACAATGCATTAGTGTTCCAATTTGTCCACATCCTCTCCAGCATTTGTCATTTTCCTGTTTTGTTATCTTAGCCAGTCTGGCCAGTGAGATGTGGTACCTCAGAGTTGTTTTGATTTGCATTTCTCTAATCAGTAGTGATTTTGAGCATTTTTTCATATGCTTATAGATGTCTTTAATTTCTTCTTCTGAAAACTGCCTATTCATATCCTTTGACCATTTATCAATTGAGGAATCACTTGTATTCTTATAGATTTGATTCAGTTCTTTGTATATTTTAGAAATGAATCCTTTATTAGAGACATAGGCTGTAAAAATTCTTTCCCAATTTTCCACTTCCCTCCTTATCTTGGTTACATTGGCTTTGTTTGTGCCCAAACTTTTCAATTTAATGTAATCAAAATTATCCATTTTTCATTTTATAATGCTCTCTAACTCTTGTTTGGCCTTAAAATATTCCATTCTCCATAAATCTGACAAGGTAAACTATTCCTTGCTTTCCCAGATTGCGTACAGTATCAGACTTTATACCTAGATCAAGGCACCCATTTAGACTTGATTTTGGTATATGGTCTATGCCCAGAGAAACCTTTTTTTAAAAAGCTTTTTTTTTTCAAATGCTTTATTAACTTCTGGTTTACATCATTCATTTCCTCCAGATTTTGAGTTACAAATTTTCTCCTCGTTTTTCCCCTACCCACCACCCCAAAATAGCAGTCCCACAGGATATCCTCCTACAATCTGCTCTCTCCCATATCTGCTCCCATACCCCTTTGACTTTTCCGGTAGGGCATGGTGGATCTCTATGCCCCAGTGCCTGTATATCTTATTTCCCAATTACATGTAAAATAATATTAATAATAGTATATATATATATATGTATATGTATATATATATACACACACACACATTTTCAAACAGTTGATTTTAAAACTTTTAATTCCATATTCAATCTCTTCCTTCCTTGTCATCCACCCTTACTGGGAAGATAAGTAATTCAGTATAGGTTGTACATGTGTAGCTATGCAAAACATTACCATAGTAGATACATTGTAAAAGACTGACTATATTTCCCTCCCTCCTATCCTACCTCCCACTTGTTCTATTCTATACTTTAATCCTGTCCATTTTCAAAAGTGGGGGCTTCCAGCTTCCCTCCCTCCTAGCATACCCTCCCTTCCATCATCCCCCCTCTCATCCCCTTTCCCCCTACTCTCCTGTAGGGTGAGATACCCTATTTAGTGTGTATGTCATTCCCTCCCTGAGCCAAATTCAATGAGAATAAGGTTGACCCATTCCCTTTTGCCTTCCTGTTCTTCCCCTCCTTTGTAACCATTTTCCCTTGCCTCTTCTGTATGGGATAGTTTACCCCATTCTGTCTCTCCCCATCTCCTCTCATTATATTCCTCTATCCCCTCTTAATTTCACCTTTTAAGTATCATCCCTTCCTATTAAATTGGTCCTTTGCCTTCTCTCTTTGTATACCTGTAAACAAATATACACACATTCACATATGTAGTCATATGCCCATATACCCTCCTATATAGACATATATATATTTCTATTCCCTTCAATTATTCTCATACTGAGAAAAGTTTCATCAATTACAATTATCATTTTTCTATGTAGGAATGTAAATAGTTCAACTTTGATAGGTTCCTTATGATTTATTTTCCCTGTTTACCTTCTCATGCTTCTCTTGCTTCTTGTATTTGAATGTCAAATTTTCTATTCAACTCTGGTTTTTTCATCAAGAATGCTTGAAAGTCCTCTGTTCCACTGAATGACCATATTTTCCCGTGAAACATGATACTCAGTGGGTAGGTGATTCTTGGTTTTATTCCCAGCTCCTTTGCCTTCCGGAATATCATATTCCAAGCCCTTCAATCCCTCAGTGTAGAAGCTGCCAGATCCTGAGTTATCCTGATTGTGTTTCTACAGTATTCAAATTGTTTACTCCTGGCTGCTTGTAATATTCTCTCCTTGATCTGGGAATTCTGGAACCTGGCTATACCTAGGAGTTTTCTTCTTGGGATCTTTTTCAGGAGGTGATGGATGGATTCTTTCAACCTCTATTTTGCCCTTTGGTTCTAAAATATCAGGGCAGTTTTCCTTGAGATTTTCTTGGAGGATGATTTCTAGGTTCTTTCTTTGATCATGGCTTTCAGGTATTCCAGTTATTTTAAAATCATTTCTCCTGGATCTATTTTCCAGGTCAGTGTTTTTTCCCATGAGATATTTCACATTGCCTTCTATTCTTTCATTTGTTTGGATCTGTTTAACAGTATCTTAATTTCTCATAAAGTCACTAGCTTCCATTTGCTCAAATCCAATTCTGAAGAAATGATTCTCCTCAGTGAGCTTTTGAGATTCTTTTTCATCTGGCAAATTTGACTTTTTAAGGTATTCTTCTCCTCATTGCCTTTTTGAACCTCTTTTGCCATTTGAGTTAGTTCATTTTTTAAGATGTTATTTTCCTGTTGACTCTCATTTCATAATTTTCTTGCATTGTTTCCATTTCTCTTCCCAATTTTTCCTCCACTTCTCTTATTTGCTTCTTAAGGTCCTCTATGGCCTGTAACCAACTCGTATTTTTCTTTGAAGCTTTTGTTGCAGGAGTTCTGACTTCACTGTCTTCCTCCTGTTCCCTGCTTTGATCCTTTTTGTCACCAAAATAGGAGTGTAAAGTTGGGGTACTCTGTTTATTTTGCTTCCTTTGCCTGCTCATGTTGCCACTCAATTACTTGCCTTTTGGGCTTTTTGCCACAGTATTACTCTGCTACCAGACAGGGGAACTTCGTCCCAAATGCTGGGGTTTTCTCAGCTGCCGAAGGTATTAGTTGGGTGCCCTCTCTGAAGCCTCCACACACTCTGGCAAGCTGGTTGCACACCCTAGGACCTCCACCCTAGACTGCAATCCAGATCCAAGCAGGTTAAAGCAACAGCGATTACCCTTCAGACTGGTCGCTGCTTGGTCCCCCTACAGTCTCCAGGCCAGGAGCTGAAGCTGCCACATTGCAGCAGCTGTACTGCAGCCCTCAGGAGCTTCTTGCCCTGGGGGTAAAAGCCGAGGCACTCCCAACTACTGGGTCCCAAAGTCCACACTGTATTGACCTCTCACTTTGTCCTTAGCATCTATGTGTTGATAATTCTGCAAACTGCCACAGCTGCTGGTGATCTGGAGTCCCTCCAGCTGGTGGTTGATCAGGCCGCCCTGGGGCTAAAACCTCTGGCTGTATTGGGGCTGGGCTTGGCTCACAGAGCACTGCACAGGCTGCTCCCTGCCGGGCTGTCCTCAGTGGGAGGTTAGCTTCTTTGTGTCATTTTGTGGGTTCCGTAGCTCCAAAGTTTGTTCAGAGTCCCCTTTTTACATGAATTGGGGAAGGTGGAAGCTGGAGCCCTGCAGATGTCCTGTTTCTATTCCGCCATCTTGACTTCGCCCTTAAAACTGTTTTTTAAAAAGGTTTGACAAATTGTTAAGAGATCAGTGTATTTTACTTAATGCCAAAATAAAAATACAGCCCTCCAAATAATGGAAGACCAAATTTATGGTATAATTGGAGTGTGGAAAATTTGGAATTTGTGGAAAATATTTTAAGAACTAAAATGAAAACTTACTTATTATTCTAATATATGACAAGACTAGTTATTAAATAGAAATGACAGTGCTCAGTGGAGTGACAGATTAGCTGTGAGATAACAGTTGGATAGATCCTGGGAGAAGGTCAGAAAAGTCTTCTGGTCTGACATGATTCTTTTTAATAAGTAGGACCTATGGATAGGGAAGAGGAGGAAGAAAACAGGTACTATACTATTTTCTTCCTTAAACTTATGATCATTCCCATTAGCTCCCAATACTGTAATTTAAGGAGGCAATTAAAAAATTAAGACATCTTAAGAGCAGGTATACTGCCTCCTCAAACCCCCCCCCCCCCTTTTTTTTCTTTGCTTAGTGGCTATGTTACTTGAAATAAGTAGATGCTTGAAAACAGATTGTTGGCGTACTTGGAACTCTTAAAAATTTAAAGGGTTCTGGGTCTTTTCATTGCCATACTTCTTATTGTTACTTGTGAATAAAGGTTAACTGGAAAATAGCTAAGAAACTTTCTACTGAGTTTTTTTAATGGTGTGGTTAGTATTTGACTTTAGATGTAGTCATGTGTGTTTCTCATCCAAGTTTCTTGTTTTGGAAAACAAATTCTGTTATTGCAGAAGCAATGGGCTACCTGCCAGAAAGTCATTTTGTATACTTTTACTCTATCTCTTTTGACTCTCTCTTTAACTACATCCTCAGTTTCTCTTGTCAGCACTTCATCTTTTTCCTAATTTCTTAATATGGAGATATTTTTAGTCCTCTTGTCTTTCTGCACTCTGTCTTTACCTTGGCAGTCTCATGACTAGGCCTTCAGTTACCATCTCTGTGCAGTTGACTTTTTGACCTTTCTTTTGAGGTCCAGACATATATCTCCAAATTCCTCCAGGAGAGTGCCCTAAACTCAGCATATCTAAAACTGAGAATGTTCATAATTGGGGTTAAGACTCCTTTGACTGGCAATCAGAATCTTCCACAATATGTGTTCACCATACCTTTTGAGAATGATTTTGTTTCAGCTGCCTAACATTGTACTTCAGCCAAATTGGTTTATTCTTTCTTTCCAAGTTTTCCAGACACCATTCTTTTTGCCTCTGTTTCCCTGTTACTATGTTTCCTATGCCTGAAATGGGAGCCCTACCCCTAGTTACTTAATTGCTGCCTGTCTTTTAAAGTCAAACTCAGATGCCACCTCCTTTGTGAAATCTTCCTTAACTGTTCCTGAAGTGACCTTCCTCTTCACCTCGCACTTTGTTTTTAAAAACTTTTAATAAAATTTTATTTTTTGTATTTTTTTCTCTTCTTTCTAGCCCTCATCTCAATAGGAAAGAACACATATTCTACATCTCACATTTTCCTTGAAGACATAAAATGTATTGTATTAAATATCAAGTGCATATATTGTATAATAGTATGTATTAGAATTATCTGTGTTTGAATGTTATCCCTAAACCATTAGCTTAATATTACCAGAGATGGCTATATTGGACATTTTACCTATTCTGGTTCTCTGTAAACAGTTGGTGCTCATAAAATTTTTGTTACATGAATACTATGTTAAACATTCCAGATTAGCTGAATTTTTAAAAATATTTTAATTTTTTCCCAATTACATGATTAACTGAATTAAAAAGATTAAAATGTACTTAAACTGAGCACTATTATAGCTAGAAGATATAAAACATGTATGATCTTTGTTTATCATGGTCAGATAACTTATTTGAACTTGGTAACTTTCAAAACAAATTTCTACACTGAGATTTGGATGAGGAAATTTTGACTTCTTTCACCTTCCTTTAGGAAAACCATATAGATTTAGTTTGACAGAAAAATTTTTCGGTTTTTGACTCTATTCTATGAACTTAAAACTTTTTTTTTCATTTTTCAAATGCTTTATTAACTTCTGATTTACATCATTAATTTCTGCCAGATCGAGTTACAAATTTTCTCCCCGTTTTTCTCCTACCCACCACCCTAAAATAGCAGTCCCACAGGCTATCCCCTCTGCCAATCTGCCCTCTCCCATATCTTCTCCCATACCCCCTTCAACTTTTCCAGTAGGGCATGGTGGATCTCTGTGCCCCAGTACCTGTATATCTTCTTTCCCAATTACATGTAAGATAGTAGTAATAATAGTATATATATATATATATATATATATATATATATATATTTTTTTTTTTTTTTAAACATTTCCTTTTGAAACTTTGAATTACAGATTCAATCCTTTCCTCCCTTGTCACCTACCCTTACTGGGAAGATAAGCAGTTCAGTATAGGTTGTGCATGTGTAGCTAATGCAAAACATTACCATAGTAGATATATTGTAAAAGACTGACTATATTTCCCTCCCTCCCATCCCACCTCCCACTTGTTCTCTTCTCTACTTTGATCCTGTCCCTTTTCAAATGTGGGTGCTTCCAACTTACTTCTCCCCCAGTCTGCCCTCCCTTCCATCATCCCCCTTCTCATCCCCTTTCCCCCTACTCTCCTGTAGGGTAAGATACCCTATTTAGTGTGTATGTCATTCCCTCCCTGAGCCAAATTCAATGAGAATAAGGTTGACCCATTCCCTTTTGCCTTCCTCTTCTTCCCCTCCATTGTAACCCTTTTCCCTTGCCTCTCCTATATGAGATAGTTTACCCCATTCTGTCTCTCCCCATCCCCTCTCATTATATTCCTCTCTCACCTCTTAATTTCACCTTTTAAGTACTCAGTGGGTAGGTGATTCTTGGTTTTAATCCCAGCTCCTTTGTCCTCCGGAATATCATATTCCAAGCCCTTCAATCCCTCAGTGTAGAAGCTGCCAGATCCTGAGTTATCCTGATTGTGTTTCTACAATATTCAAATTGTTTCTTCCTGGCTACTTGTAATATTCTCTCCTTGATCTGGGAATTCTGGAACCTGGATATAATATTTCTCGGAGTTTTCTTCTTGGGATCTTTTTCAGGAGGTGATTGGTAGATTCTTTCAACCTCTATTTTGCCCTCTGGTTCTAAAACATCAGGGCAGTTTTCTTTTGAGAACTTCCTGGAGGATGATTTCTAGGTTCTTACTTTGATGATGGCTTTCAGGTAGTCCAATAATTTTTAAATTATCTCTCCTGGATCTGTTTTCCAGGTCAGTGGTTTTTCCAGTGCGATATTTCAAATTGCCTTCTATTCTTTCATTTGTTTGGATCTGTTTAACAGTATCTTGATTTCTCATAAAGTCATTAGCTTCCATTTGCTCCAGTCTAATTCTGAAGCAACGATTCTCTTCTCCTCATTGCCTTTTGAGTCTCTTTTGCCATTTGAGTTAGTCTGTTTTTTAAGGTGTTATTTTCCTCAGTCAGGCTGTTGAGTCTTATTTCATAATTTTCTTGCATCGTTCTCATTTCTCTTCCCAATTTTTCTTCTATTTCTCTTATATGCTTCTTAAGGTCCTCTATGGCCTTTAACCAGCTCATATTTTCCTTTCAAGCTTTTGGTGCATGAGTTCTGACTTTACTATCTTCCTCTTGTTCCATGCTTTGATCCTTTTTATCCCCAAAATAGGAATGTAATGTTGGATTCTCCTGTTTGTTTTGCTTCCTTTGCCTGGTCATGTTGCCACTCAATTACTTGACTTTTGGGCTTTTTGCCACAGTAGGATTCTGTTGCCAGACAGGGGACCTTTGTCCCAAACACTGGGGTTTTCTCAGCTGCCGGAGGTATTAGTTAGGTGCCCTCTCTGAAACCTCCATACGCTTTGACAAGCTGGTCATACACCCCAGAACCTCCACCCTAGACCGCACTCCAGATCGAAGCAGGTTAAAGCAGCAGCGATTACCCCTCAGACTGGTAGCTTGGTCCCCCTACAGTCTGCAGGCCAGGAGCTGAAGCTGCCACATGGTGGGGGCTGCTTAGGGGCTTCTTGCCCCAGGGGCAAAAGCTGAGGCACTCCCAAATACTGGGTCCCAAAGTCCACACTGCACTGACCTCTCACTTTGTCCTTAGCATCTATGTGTTGATAATTCTGGATTGCCACAGCTGCTGGTGATCTGGAGTCCCTCCAGCCAGCAGCTGGCCAGTCCTGCCCTGGGGCGAAAACCTCGGGCTTCAAGCTAGGCTCAGCTCCCGGAGCACTGCGCTGGCCGATTCCTGCTGGCCTGCTGAACTGTCCTCAGCGGGAGGTTAGCTTGTGTGTGTTATTTTATGGGTTCTGTAGCTCCAAAGTTTGTTCAGAGTCCCCTTTTACATGGATTGGGGGTGGTGAGATCTGGAGCTGAGCGGAGGCCCTCCTGTTTCTACTCCACCATCTTGACTCTGCCCCCTCTTAAAACTCTTGAGAAGCTTTAGAACTGACCCATTTTTCCTGGAGATTAGGGCCAGTTAACATTTCTTCTTGCTTTACTCTTATCTAGTTAGTTATGAAGTCCTGTGAGTTCTATCTCTGAAATTTCAGCTAGGTACTCTGAAGGTAAGACAGGAAGAAACATATCCCAGGCACATCAAACCACCAAAAAGCGCCTTAACCGTCATCTTCCCTTAGACACAAATGGTGACAGCCCAGGACCTTGAACCCAAGTGCCTTTGCAATAGAGATATTTCTAGGCCAGTGTTCTCTTCCATCATCCTGGGTATCCATCCCTGTGAAAATACAGCATGGTAATTGCCCCTGCAGGCATTATAAACCACATTTAAGGAAAACTCAGAAAAGAAAATTCTTGTCACCAAAATCTTTCTCATTGTCAAGTGCTTCAATATTCGGTCTTTGTTTGCCAGCATTTGAATACAGATTCCTTGAGGATAGGGATTATTTTTCATTTTGCTTCTATTTCTAAATTGCTAATCTCTAACTCACTACTTAGCACAGTGCTTTCTACATATTAAGCATTTAATAAATTCAGGTTGATAAGACTTATTGTTTATTCATTTTTTTCTTGTTTATTCAGACTTCCTGTACTTGCTCTCAATCGCTGATAAAGTAAAGTTCAGACTCTTCTACCTGGCATTCAAAACCATCTTTGGTCTCCCACCCTACATCTTTAGCTTTATCTTGCACTATTCTTCCTGCAGTAGAATGATTGCTTTCCCCCATGTCTTCAGAGTTTTGTTTCTGTATTTTTTTGGTGTTTGTTACGCATCTTTCTTTTTGTTATCAAATTCCTTCCTATCCCTTATTTAACTTAATTTTTTGTTTTGGCCTACATTTATCTATCTTGCCTAGGTTGGAAGGACATTAACCATTCATGGACTTGATACCACGCTATCTTCAGTAAAACTTTAACCTGCTTTATTTCCAGCCTAAGCTGCTTTGTTCATCATTAGGAAATCTGGTGGCACTGTGACTCCCAAGAGCTTTTCTTGTCGGTATTGGTCTTAATTTGGACAGTTAATTTGCTTAGTTTTACTGTAGCTCATTGATCCACCAGCTTTATCCTACCCATTAATAGGGATTACAGACTTCTCATCCTTTAAAGTCCAATTTAAATATCATCTCTTCTAGGAAGCCTTCCCTGTTTGGCCTGCCCTAGTTGCCCCCTACTCTCTACTCTCCCAGGGACTTCATCTGTCATTTTTATATAATTATATGTTATTTTGTATGATAAATTACATATGTTTTAAACACTGTAGTAGACTGAAAGTGTCATGACAATTGGGACACTTTTTTGGCAAATGTAATGTACGCATGGTTCTCCGAATGTTGTAGGAAATTAATAAACATTTTATTTAATTGATGGAAGCTAGCACTAGACTGATATACATAGTAGACATGGAAAATTCAGCAAGCCATTTTTTTTAATTTTTGGAGGGTAGTTGGGGTTAAGTGACTTGCCCAAGATCACATGGCTACATTTGGGTTTTTTTTGTTGTATCTGAGGCAATATTTGAACTCACATCTTACTGACTCCAGGGCTGGTGCTCTGTTCACTGCACCACCTAGCCACCCCCAGCAAGCCATTCTTACTCCATTCTGCTACCTGACTTATGTTTTTGGTTGTTAAAGGATTATAATTTTTTTCATTTTTCAAATGCTTTATTAACTTATGATTTACATCATTCATTTCTGCCGGATTTTGAGTTCCAATTTTATTTCTGTTTTTCCCCTACCCATCACCCCAAAATAGCAGTCCCACAGAATATCCCCTCCTACAATCTGCTCTCTCCCATATCTTCTCCCATACCCTCTTCGACTTTTCTAGTAGGGCATGGTGGATCCCTATGACCCAGTGCCTGTATATCTTATTTCCCAATTACATGTAAAATAGTACAAATAATAGCATATGTGTATATATATATATATATATATATATATATATATATATATATATATAT
>NW_027187289.1:3859400-3907114 GCF_028583685.1 Petaurus breviceps papuanus
TATATATATATATATATATATATATATATATATATATATATATATATTTAAACATTACCATAGTACATATATGGTAAAAGACTGACTATATTTCCCTCCCTCCTATCCCACCTCCCACTTATTCTCTTCTCTGCTTTGATCCTGTCCCTTTTCGAATGTGGGTGCTTCCAACTTCCCTCCCTCCCAGCATGTCCTCCCTTCCATCATCCCCTTCCCCCCTACTCTCCTTTAGGGTGAGATACCCTATTCAGTGTGTATGTCATTCCCTCCCTGAGCCAAATTCAATGAGAATAAGGTTGACCCATTCCTCTCTCACCCTCATTCTTGAATGTTCTTAACTCATATAGTCTATTGAGCATGCTCTGTCTCTCATCTGGGGACCATCGTTGTATCTTCTGGGGACCTCCCCCTAGTATGCAATTCATTGCCTGAATATTACAAAATAAAACAAATTTCTCCCTGCTCCCAAAGGGAAGTACATCACAGGATTGGAGTTAAAGGATCATAAATGGGGGTCAGAGACGGGAGTTCCCCTTTGGAGGAGGTATCATGAAGCAAGTGTCATGGTTATGGTCATGATCATGCTCTGGGGTTTCTTTAGCTTAATCTGATATGGGGGGTCAGTAGTTAGAATATTTTCATTCTTGGAGAGGCCAATGGAAAATATAGGCTCTGAAAAGGAGCTGGTGAATGTATAAATGTGGCATCTACTATGTCTGTCAGTTAAAACATTATGTCTCCTGCCTCATAATCCAAAGAGATCCCTACTTTGTAGAGTGTTCCTCTTAAAGGAATACCGGTCCTAGGTGTGGTACAGATTATATGTATTTATTTATTTTGCCTTTTGGGGCAGTTGGGTTTAAGTGACTTGCCCTAAGTCACATGGCTAGTAAGTGTGTTAAGCGTCTGAAGCTGGATTTGAACTCAGGTCCTCCTTTCTCCAGGGCCGGTGCTCTATTCATGGCACCACCTAGCTGCCCTGGTTATATGCTTATTTTGTCTTAGACTTAAAAGCTGGTATCCAATAGAAGAAAAAGATGGTGGAAACTTTTTTTATAGAGGTCTTACAAAGAGCAGCATCCTAAGCAGAACTGTTTCATGCTGTCACTTCCCAATGATGTCTTTTAAACATAAATCTCTGAGTTGCTAGAACAGGGGAACATAGATCAGGTTTCTCCACAGTACAGTGCAACTTGTCCTGTGCATCTCTTCCTATCATTTTTGTATCCTGGGTGCCAGAAAATTTGTGTTGTGAAGAATCTCTGGCCCAAGCAACAACTGCCAAAGTAGCACAGTCCTTCAAATAACTCCAACCTCACTTGAGAAGGAGCCTGAATCAGAGAAAAATGATCAAGACAAAATTCCATGAGGAAATCAGTCTGGATTCTGTATGCATGGAAGGGATCTCACTGTTGATCCTAGTTCAGCCCCTCTTATTTTATAGAGGTAGAAGTTGTTGTCCTGAGAGGTTAAGTTATTTTTCCAGGGTCATACAATAATTAGTGGAAAAGCTGAGCTTAGGGTAGAACAGTATCTTTGTTCCCAGGCCAGTGCTATTTTTACTAGGAAGGATTGATTTACAAGTATTTATTGTGCCAGGCATTGTGCTAAGCACTTTAAATTTGATTTTCATGATGACTGTCTGAGATAGATGCTGTTATCCCCATTTTATAGTTGAGGAAACTAAGGCAGAAAGAAGTTAAGTGGTTATATGTAGCATGCTTCATTAAGAATACTGATCCTTCCCATCTTATGTAGAAATGTCTCAGATTTTTTTTGGGGGCAATAAATTTAACACTATACCATTTCCTTATATATTAAAAATACAAATTACTTATTTGCAAACAGTAAAATTAAAATAATATTGCTTTTCAGCAATAGAGTGAACAACACTAGTACTGTAATTTCTTGGACTCTCAGATGATTTTGATATTATTATCATGTACTTAGTCACAAATGTGTAATAGTGTGCTTGACAACCCAAACCACAGAGTTAATGCATGGGAAACTCAGTTCAGTGGAGATTTTTGCATTTTGGAAAAGTGGTTTTTGTTTTTTTAAAATTTAAGCCTTTATCAAATGCATTGCTGATCTACATCCTGTTCTTTAGTGGTCCCTTGTTTATTTGTGATTTTTGTCCTTGTAATTTTGCAAAAGTAATTGGAAGTCTTGCTTTTAGTACTTAGGTTGGTGAGGATTGTCTACACTAGACCATTCTAGTACTTTCACTTTCATGTAATTATTCATGCAAATATTATATATTTTGTCATTAACCATTCTATATAGCATGCAAAGAATTAAATATAGGAGCATGCATGTTATCCATGTTTTTGATAACAGCATCATTTTATATTTCTTACAATGTCAGGGAGCATGTTTGTTTCATTAATACATTTTGTTATCATCACATAAATTTCTGCTACAATGTAAACCTATTAGATTCTCCAGAACTTCTTGGTTTCTGTTTGTTACATGAATCCATTTGCTTCTAATCTTTGAAAAGTTCAATTTTACTCATACCGTGTTTCCCCAATAATAAGACCTATCCCGAAAATAAGCCCTCCCCTTACTGTGTAAGATTCCTCTAAAATAAGCCCTCCCCCGAAAATAAGCCCTATTGAGATTGCTACTGTAGTGAAGGTGATCCCCTGTGCTACACGCTACATTACGGTACCCTCTGTATGCACCGTTCCCCCCTCCCCCCTGAAACGCACGCCGCGCTCCGAGCTGCATCCAATCAGAGCTGCAGCAGTGAGCGTGTCATCCTGTTCTTTATTGAATTCATTATTGAATAAAGGTACATTTTTTTGTTCACATTTACCTGTTTATTAAAATTGCTGTCAATGTTCATTAAAATAAGCCCTCCCCTGAAAATAAGCCCTCTGGTGTTTTTCTGTCCAAAAAAATTAATAAGACAGTGTCTTATTATCGGGGAAATACGGTAGATGATTCATGTTTACATTTTTTTTGGTGATCCTCTTGGCTTCTCTTAGAAAAATTGAAACAGTGGCATGGTGATCATACTTGTGTTTAAAGAAAGAACAAAATAGCTTTGGCCTGTGGGGTGTATTTATTAGAGGGGTGAAGAGAATCCAGATGAGACTTAAGGAGGTTTTGAACAAGGGTGATAGCAATCGAAATAATAAGGAAGGAGATAGATTTGAGAGAAATTGAAAAGGCATCCTGAAATAACAGGATTTGTTGATCTTATATGTTGGATGAAGGAGAAGAAAAAGTCAAAAGATTACTCTAAAGTTATGAGCTTGGGTCACTAGTTTACATGTCCCTTTGGGTTTTTATTTATGCCAAACAGAAGTAGCATAAGAGTTAAATTACACTTTCACTTTTTTTGTCTGTTAAAATACAAACCCTTGCAGTCAGGGTCTTTTTATATTCTGCATAGTGCTATGCTCTGTGATTCTGAAGACACCATTGCTCTTCAAGTTGGTGACTGAATAGCAGTATTTTCTTCAAATCTTAATATATTTCATCTAACTAGATTGAGGATTTTTGTGTATATCCTGGCTTCATTTGTCTGTAGAAGCAGTTTATGTATCATACATAGTTATGATATGTTTCCTGTAACATACAGAATGCAAACTCAGATGTTAATGATAACATTTTATAGTTGCAATAATTTTGAGGGAGATTCTTAAAAAGATCAGTTTTAATTTTTCAGGCATTTATATTTTCTCATTTTCCTATTTTTTATTTATAGCCTGTTTTACACCAATCAAGGCAATGTTTGAGGGTTTCCCGTAGTCTTACATCAATAGGATATGATCCTAATGAAAAGGTAAGGAAAAATCTTTAAAATATATTATATTATTGACTTTTTACAGTTTTTTTCCTCTTCACTAGGCTATGTATTTTAGTTGGAAAGTTCGTATGGTATAGCAAAATAAGTTTAATCATTTATTGCTGAGTTTATTTTGCTAACTTCCTAATTTCATATTTACCATGTTGACATTAATTTTGCATTTTCACCTTCATACTGATAATGAAAAAAATTTTTATATTTTTGATTTTTTTCTTTAAAAAAATTTTTTTTTATTTTAGACAATGACTTCATTCAGTGATATTGTATAAGGTGTTAGACAGAACGGACAATGCAATTTAGTAGGAAAAATTAATGTTGCTTTCAACACTTGACTCTTTAGTAGACTTTTTAGCATGGTATAGACTAAAGATCCAAGCATGAAGTTATTTTAAAAATAGAATAAGAAATATAATACCAGGAAAAATATAATGTAAATATAGAGAGAGCCCTTTTGGTAGAACTATGTTAATATGAAGTATATTTTAACTCTCCTAGAAATTACCTTGTATAGGTTTGTCAAATGGTTTCCTGAAGTAATTGAAAGTATATTTTTGTTTTTTATTTAAAAAATATAATTTAAAAATTTTATATGACACTATATAAGAAGAGGGACATTTTATACCTGGAGCTCCTTTCCCTGGTTAAAGTCACTTGTTGGGACCTAAAAAGCTCAAACATGTTAAGCGAAGGGAGAGTCATAAGGCTTTGGCTAACATTTCATTCCCTCTTTACCATTATGCTCTTGGTTATTTCATCAGCTATGATTTGCCTAATCTCTATGTGGATGACTTCCTAATCTATGTATTTAGCCATAATTTCTCTCTTAAAATCCAATCTGGTATCACAAACTGTCAGTTTTATTCATTTTTATTTAGGTGTCCTGGAGGTATCTCAACCTAAGCATAGTGAAACAGAACTGATCATTTCTTCTCATAAATCTACGTCATGCTCAAATTCACTATTTTTGTTGAGGGCAGCACCATCTTTCTAGTTGCTCAGGTTTTAGAACTCAGAGTCATCCATGACTCTTCTTCCTATATCCAATCATTCATCAAGTCATATAGATTCTACTACCGTGTTTCCCCGATAATAAGACCTATCCCGAAAGTAAGATTCCTCTAAAATAAGCTCTCCCCCGAAAATAAGCCCTATTGAGATTGCTACTGTAGTGAAGGTGATCCCCTGCGCTACATGCTACATTACGGTACCCTCTGTATGCACTGTTCCCCCCCCCTCGGTGAAACGCACGCCGCGCTCCGAGCTGTATCCAATCAGAGCTGCAGCAGTGAGCGCATCATCCTGTTCTTCCCCAGTGATTTGCTTATTGAATAAAGGTACATTTTTTTGTTCACATTTACCTGTTTATTAAAATTGCTGTCAATGTTCATTAAAATAAGCCCTCCCCTGAAAATAAGCCCTCTGGTGTTTTTCTGTCCAAAAAAATTAAGAAGACAGTGTCTTATTATCGGGGAAACACGGGTATCACATTATTTCTGGAATCATCATCACTTTTTCTCATAGGACTATGCCACCCTCTCTTATATTACTAACTCTCTCTTGTCTTGTTTAGATAATCTTCTAATGTTTCCATTTTCTTCCCTGTCTGATCTAATTTCCTTTTTTTTTTTTTTGCTTATTTTTTGGAGGGAAGAAAGCAGGGCAGTTGGGGTTAAGTGACTTGCCCAAGGTCACACGTCTAGTAAGTGTTAATTAAGTCTGAGGTTGGATTTGAAATCAGGTCATCCCAGCTCTAGGGCCGGTAGGGCGGGTGCTCTATTCACTTCACTACCTACCCATCCCCTGATTTCCTTTAAAAAAAAGCAAAAAAATTTGGATGGGGAGCCAAGATGGCAGCATAGAAGCAGGGAAAACTCAGTGAATTCTCCCCATAACCACCTGTAATACCTATAAAATATGACTCTAAACAAATTTTAGAGCTGCAGAATCCACAAGGTGACAGAGAGAAATGAATCTCCTGCTGAAGGCAGCCTGGCAGGTGGACAGGAAAGATTCATTGCAGTATGCTGGGAGCTGAGCTGTGCCCAGCCCTGGGTGAGCCCACCGTTATAGCCCCAGGGTGGCCCCGACCAGCAGCTGCAGTGGACTTCAGGAGAGTGGATCACCAGCAGCAGTGGTGGTTTCCAGAATTATCATTCCATAGGTGCCAAAGAAAAGTGAGAGGTCAGTGTAAAACTCTGTTGGAATTGGGGGGGATGGAGGTGTGGTCTGACCGCTGCCCCCAGAGCGAGAAGTAGTGGAGGTTCGGCACTTGTGCAGCTGCCTCCACGTGCCTGCTTCAGTGTTCTTGGCCTGTGGATTGTAGGGGGGCCAAGCAACCATCTTGAGGGTGATCTCTCTTGCTTTAACCTGCCTGGATCTGGATTGCGGTCTTGGGTGGTGGTCCTGAGGTGTGTGACCAGTCAGCCAGAGCTGGTGAGTAGAGATGGCACCCTCCTAATAGCTCTGGCAGCTGCAAACCCCCAGCTATGTGAGACAAATCTCTCCCCTCTGGAAGCAGAGTTCTACTGTGGCAAAGAGCTCAAAAGTCAAGTAATTGAGTGGCAGCATGAACAAGCAAAGGAAGCAAAGCAAGCACAACAGTCAAACCTTAGATTCCTTTTTTGGGGACAAAAAGGATCAAAGCATGGAACAGGAGAAAGCCAATGAAGTCAGAATTCCTGCCCCAAAAGCTTCCAAGAAAACAAGAACTGGTTACAGGCCATGGAGGACTTCAAGAAGGATTTTGAAACTCATAAGAGAAGTGGAGGAAAAATTGGGAGGAGAAGTGAGAATGATGCAAGAAAATCATGAAAAGCGAGTCAATAACCTGACTGAAGAAAATAACACCTTAAAAAAAGAATAACTCAAATGCAAAAGAGGCCCAAAAAGCCAGTGAGGAAAACAATGCCTTAAAAGATAGAATTTGCCAGATGGAAAAAAGAATTTCAAAAGCTCACTAAAGAGAATAATTCCTTCAGAATTACATTGGAGCAAATGGAAGCTAATGACTTTATGAGAAATCAAGATACCATTAAACAGATCCAAACAAATGAAAAAATAGAAGGCAATATGAAATCTCTCACTGGAAAAACCACTGACCTGGAAAATAGATCCAGGAGAGATGATTTAAAAATTATTGGACTACCTGAAAGCCATGATAAAAAAAAAACAAACCCTAGAAATCATCCTTCAAGAAATTCTCAAGGAAAATTGCCTTGATATTTTCGAACCAGAGGGCAAAATAGAAATTTGAAAGAATTCACCCTTCCCCTCTTGAAAAAGATCCCAAAAAGAAAACTCCTAGGAATATTATAGCCAGGTTCAAGGATAAAATATTACAAGCAGCCAAGAAGAAACAATTTGAATATTGTGGAAGCACAATCAGGATAACACAGGATCTGGCAGCTTCCACATTAAGGGATCGAAGGGCTTGGAATATGATATTCTGGAGGTCAAAGGAGCTCGGATTAAAACCAAGAACTCACCCAGCAAAATTGAGTATGATGTTTCAGGGGAAAATATGGTCATTCAGTGAAATAGAGGACTTTCAAGCACTCTTGATGTAAAAACCGAAGTTGAATAGAAAATTTGATACTCAAATACAAGAAGCATGAGAAGGTAAACAGGGAAAAGAAATCATAAGGAACTTATCAAAGTTGAACTATTTACATCCCTACATGGAAAAACGATATTTGTAACATATGAAACTTTTCTTAGTATGAGGATAGTTGAAGGGAATGTAAATGTATGTAAATATATACATACATATATATGTCTGTATAGGAGGATATATGTGTGTATGAATACATATGTGAGTGTGTATATATGTGTACAAGTATACATAGACAAGAGGGCACAGGATCAATTGAATAGGAAGGAATGATATTTAAAAGGTGAAATTTAGAGGTGAGAGTAGAATATAATGAGAGGCGATGGGGAGAGACAGAATGGGGTAAATTATTTCATATAGAAGAGGCAAGGTATAACTGTTACAATGGAGGGGAAGAACAGGAAGGCAAAAGGGGATGGGTCAACCTTACTCTCATTGAATTTGGCTTAGGGAGGGAATGACATACTAATGACACTAAATTGGGTATCTTGCCCTACAGGAAAGTAGGGGGGAAAGGGATGAGGGGGAATGATGGAGGGAAGAGCAGGTTGGGGGGGTAGGGTAGTTAGAAGCACACACTTTTGAAAAGGGACAGGGTCAAAGTAGAGAATAGAGCAAGTGGGGGGGGTGGGATAGGATGGAAGGAAATATAGTCAGTCTTTCACAATATATCCACTATGGAAATGTTTTGTGTAAAAAATTTATTTTTAGTTTCTACCATTTACTTCCATATCATTTTGAGTTCCAAATTTTCTCCCCATCCTTCTCCTTCCCCCAACCCTCTCCTTTCTCCAGCCCAAGATGGCATGCAATCTGATACAGCCTCTGAATGGATATATTAAACATTTTCACATTAGTCATGCTGTAAAGAAAATTAGAGCCAGTGGGAAAACCCACAAAAAGTAGAAACAAAATAAAGAGAGCAAATAGTATGCTTTGATCTACATTTAGACTCCATAGATGTTTTCCTGGATGTGAACAGCATTTTCCATCATGAGTCATATGGAGTTAGATTCTTTAGATTCTTGCATTGCTAAGCAGAGATAAGTCTATCAAAGTTAGTCTTTGCACAATGTTGCTGTTACTGTTTAAAATATTCTTCTGGTTCTGCTCATTTCGCTTAGCATCACTTCATATAAGTCTTTCAAGGTTTTTTTTTTTTTTAAAGCAGTTGGGGTTAAGTAAGTGTTCAGGGTTACATGGCCAGTTATTTTTGTGTGGGTGCTGAGTATCTGAGGCTGGAACTGATCCCAGGTCTCCCGATGCTAGGGCCGATGCTCTTACTCACTGCTCTACCTGGCCGCCCCTAAGCAATTGGGGTTAAGTAACTTGCTCAAGGTTACATGGCCAGTTATTTCTCTGTGGGTGCTAACTATCTGAGGCCAGAACCGATCCCAGGTCTCCTGACTCTGGGGCTGGTGCTCTTACTCATTGCGCCACCTGGCTGCCCCTCAAGGTTTTTCTGTAGTCCACCTGCTCATCATTTCTTTTTTTTTTTCCCTTTTAAAGAGAACTTTTATATTTTTTCCAATTTATTTATTTATTTTTGGTTTTCAGCATTCATTTCCACAAGATTTTGAGTTACAAATTTTTTTCCCCATCTCTCCCCCACCTGCTACCCCAAAATGGTAGGCCAGCCTACTGAATACCGTTTCCCCAATCTGTTCTCTCTTATATACTCCCCCTCCCCCCCAGCAACTTTCTAGTAGGGCAAGATGGATTTCTGTACCCCAGTGCCTGTATATCTTATTTTCCAATTGCATGTAACATGCATTAACATTTGTGTTTTGAAACTTTGAATTCCAGAGTTTTGCCCTTCCCTCCTTACCCACCCCCACTGGGAAGACAAGCAATTCAATGGAGGTTGTAGATGTGTAGTTACACAAAACATTTCCATGGTAGTTATATTGTGAAAGACTTAACTATATTTCCCTCCATCCTATCATGCCCCTCCCCCCCACTTACTCTGTTTTCTCCTTTGATCCCATCCTTTTATTCCTTCCTTCCTTCCTTCCTTCCTTCCTTCCTCCCTCCCTCCCTCTCTCCCTCCCTCCCTCCCTCCCTCCCTTCCTTCCTTTCTTCCTTCCTTCCTTCCTTTTTCGTGGGCAGTTGGTATTAAGTGACTTATTCAAAATCACATTGCTAGTAAGTGTGTCACGTGTCTGAGCCCGGATTTGAACTCAGGTCCTTCTGACTCCAGGGCTGGTGCTCTATTCACTATGCCACCTAGCCACCCAACCCCATCCCTTTTCAAAAGTGTTTGCTTGTAACTACCTCTCCCCCAATCTGCCCTACCTTCTATCTCCCCCCGCCCCCGCTCCAACCCCCCATCCACTTCCTCCTGCTTTCCTGTAGGGTAAGATACCCAATTGAATGTGTATTTCATTCCCCTCCGTAAGCCAAATTCAATGGGAGTAAGATTGACCCATTCCCTTTTACCTTCCTGCTCTTCTCCTCCATTGTAACAGTGTTCTCTTGCCTCTTTTATATGAGATAATTTACCCTATTCTATCTCTCCCTTTCTCTTTCTCCCAATATATTCCTCTCTCATCTCTTAATTTTATTTTTAAGATATCATCCCTTCATATTCAACCCATCCTGTGGCCTTTGTCTATGTATACATGTACACACATGCACACACTCACATATATATTTATATATACATACACCGTCCTATACATACATATGTATGTGTGATTATATATATACATATATATTCCCTTCAACTATCCTCATATTGAGAAAAGTTTCATAAATTATAATTATCATTTTTTTCCATGTAGGAATATAAATAGTTCAACTTTGATAAGTTCCTTATGATTTCTTTTTCCTGTTTAACCTCTCATGCTTCTCTTTCTTCTTGTAACTGAAAGGCAGATATCCTGTTCAACTCTGATTTTTTCATCAAGAATGCTTGAAAGTCCTCTATTTCATTGAAATAATGCTATATTTTTCCCTGAGGCGCATTATACTCAGTTTTGCTGGGTTTTAATTCTTGGTTTTGATCCCAGCTCCTTTGATCTCCAGAATATCATATTCCAAAACTTCCCATCTGTTAATGTAGAACCTGCTAGATCTTGTGTTATCCTGATTGTGTTTCTACAATACTTGAATTGTTTCTTCCTGACTGCTTGCAGTATTTTCTCCTTGACTTGGGAACTCTGGAATTTGGTATAATATTCCTAGGAGTTTTCTTTTGGGGATCTTTTTCAAGAGGCGATTGGTGAATTCTTTCAGTTTCTGTTTTGCCCTCTGCTACTAGAATATCATGGCAATTGTCCTGGAGAATTTCTTGAAGGCTGATTTCTAGGTTCTTTTTTTTTTTTTTTTTTTTTGCTATTTGGAGGGCAATTGGGGTTAAGTGACATGTCCAAGGTCACAGTTTTTGTGTTAAGTGTCTGAGGCCAGATTTGAACTCAGGTCCTCTTGACTCCAGGGCTGGTGCTCTATTCACTGCGCCACCTAGCTGCCCCTTAGGTTCTTTTTTTGATCATGGCTTTTAGGTAGTCCAATAATTTTTAAATTCTCTCTCCTGGATCTATTTTCCACGTCAGTGGTTTTTCTAGAGAGATATCTCACATTGCTTTCTATTTTTTCATTTGTTTGGATCTGTTTTATAGTATCTTGATTTCTCATAAAATCTTTGTTTTCCAATTGCTCCAATCGAATTTTGATGGAATTATTCTCTTCAGTAAGTTTTTCAAATTCCTTTTCCATCTGGGCATTTCAGTTTTTTAAGGCATTCTTCTCCTCATTGGCTTTTTGGACCTCTTTTGCCATTTGAGTTAGTCTATTTTTTTCAGGTGTTATTTTCTTCAGAATTTTTTTTGGGGGGTCTCTTTTAGCAGGCTGTTGACTTCCTTTTCAAGATTTTCTTGCATCATTCTCATTTTTATTTCCAATTTTTCCTCCACTTCTCTTACTTGATTTTTAAAATCCTTCTTGAGTTTCCTCCATGGCCTGTGAACAGTTCATATTTTTCTTGGAAGCTTTTGATGCAGGAGTTCTGACTTTGTTGTCCTTCTCCAGTTCCATGCTTTTATCCTTTTTGTCTCCAAAAAGGATTGTATGGTCTGATTGTGCTTCCTCTGTTTCTTCATCTTGCCAATTACTTGACTTTTCAGCTCTTTGCCACAGTAGAACTCTGCTTACAGAATGGAGAGAGCTTTCTCCCCAATTGCTGGGGTTTTCACAGCTGCCGGAGCTATTAATTGAGCGTCCTCTGTACAGTCCCCAAAAGCTTTGTCTTACTGGCCACACACCCCAGGATCACCACCACAGTGATCTAGATCCAGGCAGGCTAAAGCAAGAGCAATTAGGCACTCTGAAAGCAGCAATAGGACACCTACCTGGGGACAGGGGTCTGGACCGGACAGTGCTGTTCCTTCACCCTTCCAACAGAGTTCCGGACTGACCTTTCATTTTGTCTTTGGCCTTAATGGGTTGAGAAGTCTGGAAACTGCCACAGCTGCCAGTGATTCAGCTCCTGAGGTCTGCTCTGGTTCAGTCTGTGCTGCTGGTCTTGTGACTTTAATTTGTTTTTTTTTAACTTTCACATTATACATTAGTCAGGTTATAAGGACAGATTGTACCAGCTGGAATGAAAAATGGTAAAGAGGACATAAAACCAAATAAGAGAAGGAAAAAGATCAGGTATTTTGTTTCCACCTGGATATAAACTTAGTTCTTTCTAGTTCTTTCTCTGGATGCACATATTTCTCTCCATCATGAGCCTTTTGGGATTGACTTATATCACTGCATTGCTGAGAAGAGTCCAGTCTATCAAAGTTGGTCATCATACTTAGGTTGTGTCTGTAATTGTGTACAAATTTCTCTTGGTTCTACTCTTCTCACTCAGCACCAGTTCTTTTAAGCCTCTCCAGGTAAATATGAAGACTGTCTGCTCCTCGTTTCTTATAGCACAATAGTATTCCATAACATGCATATACCACAACTTGTTCAGCCATTCCCCAATTGATGGGCACCCCCTTAATTTCCAATTCTTTGCTACCACAAAAAGAGCTGCTATAAACATTTTTGTACATATGGGTCTTTCTCCCATTTCTATGATCTCTTTGGGATATAACCTTAGGAGTGGTATTGCTGGTTCAAAGGGTATGAAAGTATTTATAGCCCTTTGGGTATAATTCCAGATTGCTCTCCAGAAAGGCTGGATCAGTTCACAACTCCACCAACAATGCATTAGTGTTCCAATTTGCGCACATCCTCTCCAGCATTTGTCATTTTCCTGTTTTGTCATCTTAGCCAATCTGACTGGTGAGATGTGGTACCTCAGAGTTTTTTTGATTTGCATTTCTCTAATCAATAGTGAATTAGAGCATTTCTTCATGTGCTTATAGATAGCTTTAATTTCTTTCTCTGAAAACTGCCTGTTCATATCCTTTGACCATTTGTCAATTGGGGAATGACTTGTATTCTTATAAATTTGACTCAATTCTCTGTATATTTTAGAAATGAGTCCTTTGTCAGAGACATAGGTTGTAAAGATTCTTTCCCAATTTCCCACCTCCCTCTTAATCTTGGTTACATTGGCTTTGTTTGTACAGAAACTTTTCAATTTTATGTAGTCAAAATTATCCATTTTACATTTTATAATGTTCTCTAATTCTTGTTTAGTCATAAAGTCTTTCCCTCTCCACAAGTCTGATAGGTAAACTATTCCTTGTTTTAGGAGACTGCTTACAGTATCAACCTTTATACCTAGATCATGCACCCATTTAGACTTGATTTTGGTATATGGTGTTAGATAATGGTCTGTGCCCAGTTTCTGCCATACTATATTCCAGTTTTCCCAGCAGTTTTTGTCAAATAGTGAGTTCTTATCCCAAAACCAGGGTCTGGGGGTTTATCAAACAATAGATTACTATAGTCATTGACTTCTCGTGTGCCTAATCTATTCCATTGATCTATTCCTCAGCCAGTACCAAGTAGTTTTGATGACGGCTCCTTTATAATACAGATTGAAATCTGGTATAGCTAGTCCACCTTCCCTAGCATTTCTTTTCATTAATTCCCTTGGTATTCTGGACCATTTATTCTTCCAAATGAATTTTGTTACTATTTTTTCTAGTTCTATAAAGTAGTTTTAATTTTTTAAAAATATAGCCCCATTGAAAATGGTTAAGGTATATGTGTAGGCAGTTTTCAGAGGAAGACATTAAAGATATGTCTGTTCATATGAAAACATGCTCTAAGTCACTATTGATTAGAGAAATGCACAACAAAATGACTCTGAGATACCACATCACATCTGTCAGATTGGTTAACATTATGAAAAAGGAAAATTATAAATGCTGGAGAAGATGTTGGAAAATTGGAACAGTAATGCATTGTTGGTGGAGTTGTGAACTGATCCAACTGTTTTGGAGAGCAATTTGGAACTATGCCCAAAGGGCTTTAAAAATGTGCATACCCTTTGACCCTGCAAAGCTACTTCTATGTCTGTGTCCCAAAGAGATCCTACAAATGGGAAAAGGACCCATGTGTACAAAATATTTACAGCAACTCTTTCTGTGGTGGCAAAAAACTGGAAATTGAGGCTCTCCCCATCAATTGGGGAATGACTAAACAAGTTGTGGTTTAGGAATTTAGTGGAATTCTATTCCGCTATAAGAAATGATGAGCAAGTGGACTTCAGAAAAACCTGGAAAGACTTATATGAGCTGATGCTGAGCGAGGGGAGAAGAACCAAAAGAATATTGTACACAGTTACAGCCACATTGTGTGATGACTAACTTTGATAGACTTGGTTTGTCTCATCAAAGCAAGGTTCAAGGACAACTCCAAAAGGCTCATAATGGAAAATGCTGTCCACGTCCAGAGAAAGAATTACGTAGTCTGAATGCAGATTCAAGCATACTATTTCCTTTCTCTCTTTTTTGTTTTGTTTCTTTTGTTTCATTTTTCTCATGGTTCATTCCATTGGTTATAATTCTTTGCAATATGGCTTAGGTGAAAATATGTTTAATGTGAATGTATATGTAGCGCCTATATGAAATTACACACTGTCTTGGAAAAGGGGGAAGGAATGGGTGGGAGAAAATTGGAGCTCAAAAGCTTGTGGAACTGAATGTGGTAAACTAAAAAGAAATAAATTTTGAAAAAATATATCCTCATTGAAATAAATTACACGTTTTATTAGAAACAACATAAAACATCAATACAATTAAACTTAAGTTTAAAAGAATTTCTGAATTATCATAATGTATCATTGTTTTATGTCCCTCCCTCAACGTACTTTCATATGAGTTCTTTTCTGTATTCTCTTTTCCTCGTATCTTTACAGTTAGTGTGTACTCCATTCTTCTCAACTAACTTTTTCACTTTGCATTATTTCCTAACAAAATGTATTGAAAAAAAGATAACACTTCTAGCTCACATTTCACATTTCCAGGGTTAGAATTATTGGGTCAAATGATAGGATTATTTTTTGTAACAGTATGACTTGTCAGATTTCTTTCCAAAAAGATTCTACAGATTTGTAATTCTACAAGTTTTGAATGAATGTTACCTGTTCTTTATAGCCCAGTTGGAATTGAATTTCTTTGATTTTTGTTATTTTTGTCAATTTAATGGATGTGAGATAGTATGTCAAAGTTTTAAAAAAATTTCCTTTTTATTATGAACTTAACTAACAGCAACAAATAAGAAAATTTCAATAAATCAGGATAGAAAAGAGAATTGTAAATGAAATGTTGAACTTTTGTTACATAGTTTGTTTTAAAAAAGTATATAACATTTAAACAGTGACAAAACTTCCTTATGTGTTCTCTTTTGAACTTTCTGTTCTCTTCTACATATGTTTCATTCTCCTTGCTGCTTTTTTTACTCACGTCTCTCCAACACTCAAAGAAGTCCTTTCTCAGTAACCAATAATCACTCAAACAAAACAAGCCAGCACATTAACCCAAGTCTGACAGTGTTTCATTAGAACGGTGAAGGCTTTGAGATTATTTTTTCTTTATGTTATTGTGTTCTTCATGTAAATTTTTCTCCTGGTTCTGCTCACTTTTCTTTATATTAGTTTCAGTAAGTCTTAACAGTTTTCTCTGAATGTGTAATATTCTCTTACATTCACATACCACAGTTTGTTGAGCCATTCCCTAATTGATAGGAACCCAGTTTATTTTTAGTTTTCAAAATTATTTCTTTGATTGTATAGTAAGGTTTTGATTATTAGTGAGGTGTTGGAGACTTGACTCTCCCTGACTCTTTTTAGTTTAGGTTCAGTGTTGGGATGAAATGAGACATTAAGTCATTGAACATTTAACAAAGGAAGTTTACTTAGCCCTAATACAGCAAGAATATGCAACAAGGATTCAGAGGCATTTAGCTTCAAAGAATATGACCCTCCCCCCACCCACCCCCATCTGGAAAGGTCCATTCAGTCATCAGGGCATAGTGACTCTTATGTTTTCAGTCAGCCACCAAGTGTGAGAGACCTAGATTGCATGTGGCTGGATCTTTTTGTACCTTTGCCAGAAAGCTGTGGCAAGTAAGTTGTGTCAGGAGAATGCTGGTTCTATCACATGAGATTAAACATTTCCAAGTATTGTTTGTTATTTAATTTTTATAAAGTTTTATTGATGCCTTTAGTTTTTGCCTCACATTTATTTTTGAATATATAACTGTCCTTTTCCCTACCTAGCCAGATTTCTGTTTATTAAAGATTAAAAAACCTCTCCAAAACAATACTGCATTACAGTAGAACCTCCTTTGGTGCATGCAACATTCGACATAGTTCCCTGCCTCTGTATAGAAAATCTCACTTTTAAATCATTCTTTCTCTCCATTTGTCTTTTGAAAACTGGTATTATCATTTCATCGCTTATTCATTATGGCTTGTGACTCTTAACAGTTACTTAAGGATTTTGCATATAATATTATCTGTAGTATTTACTGGTCATATCTTTCCTAATCTTATTTTAATTTTTCTTTTAATTACATTTATTGTATACAATGATTTTTCAGTTTTTAAATTGTCAGACTTCTACCTTGTCCCCAGTGTTTTTCATTTTTTGACTTAAAAAAATTTATGTAAACTCATTTTTTATTTGAAAGCAGTCATTTGTGATTAATTTTGTAATCAGTGTTTTCATATTATTTTGTCACTTTAATATTTGTTAGTGTAATAGGGATTAGGACTGGACCTGTGTGTTCATTGTATAGGTAACTCTTGGATGGGGAAACTCCCTTTCCCAGTAGAGATTGACAACTGTCTGCAACTTATTTTAGTTGACAACTGTCTGCAACTTATTTTAGTTATCAATTACAATTGAGAGGTTAAATGACTCACAAGTCACACAGCTGGTATGTCTTAAAGACTGTATTTGAACCCAGGTCTTTTGGCTTTCTGGTCAGCAGTTTATCCACTATGCCATTCTGCCTCTCAGTAATATAATTGTTTGGAAATGATATTTTTTAATTGTATCTTAACCAGACTGTGAATTTTTAGCTTGTATGTGGTTCTAATAAATGTATTTTAAAATTATTCCATTTTTTGATATTTTGATTTTTCTTCTCCTATTTTTAGACTTTTGACAAACTTCTTATTGCTAATAGAGGAGAGATTGCTTGTAGGGTGAGTACATTTTTAAGCTTCTGTTATTTTTTTTTCTCCCCAATAACTTATTTTTCATGAATTTTACCATTTTTAATCTCTTTTGTAAAGATATTAATAGTTACTGTATTTTAAAATAGGTTATTAAAACCTGCAAGAAGATGGGTATCAAGACAGTTGCCATACATAGTGATGTTGATGCCAGTTCTGTAAGTATATTTTTGCTTTCCTTAAAAAAGAACTTTTGAGCTGAACAAAATAAAAGATATACTTTACTCTTCTTCTTTGATGGGTACTTCATTGATGAAGCATCTCCAGACCTGGAATCAGGAAGATCTGAGTTTAAGTTTGGCTTCAGACTTATTTAGCTGTGTAACCCCGGGGAAGCCACTTAACCTCTGTCTCAGTTTGTTCATCTGTAAAATGGGGATAATAATAGTGCCTATCTTCTATCTTCCATGGTGGTTTTGAGTATCAGATGAGATAATAATTGTATAGTGCTTAACACAATATCTAGAATATAGTAAGCACTACATAAATGTTAGTTCTTGCTGTTATTATTATTAGCATATTTATTACTGTGCTATATTTGGGGGCTTAGGAAAAGTAACAAAGATTCCTTTCTTGGGGTGGGGGATTGAGGAGATGAATAATATATCTTTGTCATTTTTTTTTTTTACTTTTTGGAACTTGTATAAATTCATTTTAATAGAGGAAAGGCCAACTCTCATATGTTGGCTTTAGATGACAGCTATTTTAAAAAAAATGTAAGAAGTCAGATTTGAGCTTGGATTTAGGCAAAGTTTAATAAAAGGTTTACCTAAATATTAGCTATATGTTATCACTGTTTTACAGAACTGTGTCTGTGTGGAATGTATATAGCTTTTTCTCACAGTACCACATTTTAGTGAGTTCTGATTGTAAGCAGGAAGAAACAATTTAACATTAATTACGAATAAATAGTAGAGGGGTGGCTAGGTGGCACAGTGAATAGAGCACCAGCCCTGGAGTCAGGAGGACCTGAGTTCAAATTTGTCCTCAGACACTTAACACCTATTAGCCGTGTGACTTTGGGCAAGTCACTTAACTCCTTATTGCCCTGCTCTACCCCCTCCAAAAAAAGCAAAAAATAAAATAGTAGGGGCAGCTAGGTGGCACAGTGGATAGCACTAGCATGAAAGCCAGGAAGACCTGTGTTCAGATGTGACCTTGGACACTTTACTAGATGTGTGATCCTGGGGAAGTCACTTCTCCCCCATCCCTTCACCTCCCAAAAAAGAATAGTTTTTATTTTTCCTGGTAGAGAAAGTAGATCATTAGATAGCTTCCTGGCCAAGCCATTCCCTATTCTTCCTTTAGGTGCTAGTCTCCCTACCAAGTCCTTGTAGTGGTTTAGGGCATTTGTCTAAGGATGCTGGTATCTTAGAGTCTCTCCCTTTATGGGGAGTCTTGTGTCCTGAGGTCTGAAGAAGTCTCATCTTGATGTCTGTTTCCCACTTTCCTGTAAACTAAATTTGTCTTTTAAAAAGTTTATTTTTAGGGCAGCTTTTGTTCTTTTTTTTTCTTGGACACATTTTGTGGGACTCACTCTGGATCCTAGAATGCTAGTTTTGGATTTGTTAAGGATATTCCCCAAATATAATTATATAGTATTACTCATGGGTTAAAATATTCAACTTCAATATGTAATTTTTTCCAAATCTATTTTCTTTTTTGTTTAGTCATAGTCTTCTTTTACAAAATGTTTTATATTGATTTAGACAAGCATATCTATCTTTTTATATTCTTTCTATTTGACCCCACAGTACAGCTTAAATGCTTCATTTTTTTTCTTCCATCTTTGCTGGAGTTCTTCTTTTAGCATTTGTAATTCATCAAAGTATATATTATTTAAGATGAGTACTTCATTTATGAGTATTTATTAAAATAAAAAATTAAATTTATGAGTATTTATTAGTTATTTTTATAGTATTTATTAAATATTTTTTTTACCCAGTTTTTATTAAGTTCATCAACACTAATCTTTCATATACATTTGTTTGGCTATCTGGTATATCTATTTGTTTATTTATTGCCAAGGACCAAATAATCTGAGAACTGCTATGTGACATTTTAAATTTGTGAGTTCAAGACTCTTTTCCCAAAGACTAACATACAGGATAATAGCAGAAGTGCTTATTGAGAACAAAACCTTGCCAGTTCTGCCACTGATAGTTTTCCCTGGAAGATGGAGGGATTGGACCATTTGGGTTCAAAGGATCACTGAGGTACACTTCTTAGTGGTTCAGGTCTTGATTGTATGGTAGCATTTTGCAGAATCTCCAAAGCTATAAAAAATTCATGCATAACTAGATAATTATTAGTGTTTCATATACAAAAATTAGTCATGCCATGAAACATATCTAACTTTTATATCCTATCCCAGTGTATGGAGTTTCCTTACAATCCCTTCCATTTTTGAAATTGATAGTTACCTCTTCAACTGATTAAAAAAAGTAGCCTGATTAATCAGAATTACTTTCACTCTTTGTCTTTCTTACTCACACTTTCTGTCTGTTAGAATAAGAAATAGGAAGGTAAAGGGAGAAGATAATAATTAGGATAGGGTAAAAAGAGAGGCTGAGAAGGACAATAGTGAATAAATGTAAGATAGAGGGAAATTCATGAATAGTAATTAAAATTTTGATGTGAATGGGGTGAACTCCTCCATAAAACAGAAATGGAAAGCAGAATGGATTAAAAATCAGAATCCAATAATATGTTGTTTATAAGGAAAACATTGAAGAATGAGATATACACAGAGTTAAAATGGAGAGTTGGAGTGGATTTTGTTATGCTTCAGCTAATTCAAAAAAGGTGGGATCAGCAATTATGATTTTGGACAAAGTTATGGCCAATGTAGATTTATTTAAAAAGAGACAAACAACTGTAACTACATTTTGAAAAAAGTTAACCATATATAATGACACAATATCAAAACTGAACCAAATGCACCAAATGCTATAGCATTTAAATTTTTAAAAGAAAAGTTAAATGAATTATAGTTGGAGAGAGATAGTGGTATTGTAACATGGGGGACTTTAATCTTTGCCACATAGAACTAGATAAATGTAACCAAGAAAATAAATAAGAAAGAAGTCAAAGAATTGAATTGAATTTTAGATAAGCTAGATGTGATAGATATTTGGAGAGAATTGAATCGGGTTAGAAAGGAATACACCTTTTTCTTAGTGGTTCATTGGTACCTTTACTAAGATTGACCATACATTAGTAAATAAAAATTTTACAGTTAAAAGCAGAAATATTAAAAGTTTCCTTTTCATAACACAATGCAATAGCAATTACATTTAATAAGGGACCATGAAAACAGATTTAAAACTAAGTGGAGATTAAACAACCTAACCTTAAAGATTGAGTGGGTTAAAGAACAAAGAAACAATCCATAATTTTATTGAAGGGAATGACAACAATGAGACAACATGTCAAAACCTATAGGATACAGCAAAAGCAGTGATCAGAGGAAAATTTATATCTCTGAAGGCTTATGTCAGTACAATAGAGAAAGACCAAACCGAGGAATTGAGTATGTAATTGAAAAAAAGTAGAAAAAGAGCAAACTAAAAATTTCCAGTTAAACACTAAATTGGAGATCCTAAATATTAAAGTTGAGATTAATAAAATTGAGTGTAAAAAACCTCACTGAATTAATAACTAAAACTGGAAGTTGGTTAGATAAATCTTTGATTAATTTGGTTAAAAAAAGAGACCGAATTGCTAGTATTAAAAATGAAAAGGTTAAATATATAACTAATAAAGATGAGAAAAAGCAATTATAAGGAGTAATTTCGCCCAGTTATATGCCAGTAAATTTAACAATTTAAGTGAAATGGAAGAATATTTATAAAAATATAAATTGCCTAGATTAGTAGAAGAAGAAATAGAATATCTAAATAGACCTGTAATAGAAAAAAGAAATTGCACAGATAGTAAATGAGCTTCCTAAGAAAAAAGCACCAGAACCAGATGGATTTATGAGTGAATTCAAACATTGAAAGATCAACTGATTCCAGTATTAAATTATTTGGAATAATAGGCAAAGAAGGGATCCTACAAAACTCCTTTTATGCAAAAAATATGATAATTATACCTGTACCAGGAAGAGTAAAATAGAGAAAGAAAAGTATAGACCAGTTTCATTAATGAATATGTATGCAAAAATCCTAAATAAAATACTAACCAGGAGACTACAACAGTATATTACAAAGATAATACATTATGTCCAAATAAGATTTATACCAGGTGTGCAGAGATAGTTTAATTTAACTTAAGGAAAAGTACTAACATAATTGATTATATTAATAGCAGGTAACAAAAATAGTATGATATCAGTAGATGCAGAAAAAGCTTTTGATAAAGTACAATACTCATTCCCGTTAAAAACAATTAGAAAACATAGGTATAAAAGAATTTTTCCTTAAAATGATAAGAACCATCTACCTAAAATCATCAGCAACCATTATTTGCAATGGGTATAAGCTAGAAACTTTCTCAGTAAGATCAGGAGACAAATAAAGATGCCCATTGTTACCAGTAGTATTCAGTATTGTTTTGGAAATCCTAGCAATAGCATTAAGAGAAGAAAAAAAATAGGTGGAATCAAAATAGGGAATGAGGTAATAAAACTATCTCTTTTAGCAGATGATAGGATGATATACTTGGAAAATCCTAAAGCGTCAACTAAAAAATTAGTTGAAATATTTAACAATTATCAGTATGTAAAGTAAATCCTTAATCAGCATTTCTCTATATAACTAATAAAACCCTGCATGAAGGGATAGTAAGAGATACTTTTAAAATACCATTTAAAATAACTAGATACCTGGGAGCATACCTACCAAGACAAAACCAGGAATTGTATAAACAAAATTATAAAAAAATCTTTATTCAGATAAATTCAGATTTAAATAAATGGAGAAATATTAATTGTTCATGAGTAGACTGGGCCAATATAATGAAAACGACAATTTTATCTAGGGTTATTTTATATTCATTGCTGTCCCAATTAAATTACCAAAAAATTATTTTGCTGAATTAGGAAAAGTAATAATAGCAAAATTCATTTGGAAGAATAAAAGGAAATAATGAAAAAAAATTAAAGGAAGGATGTTTAGCAGTAACAGGTCTTAAACCATATTTTAAGGCAGTAATTATCAAAACTATCTGGTACTGACTAAGAAATAGAACAAGGGGCAGCTAGGTGCTGCAGTGAATAGAGCACTGGCCCTGGAATCAGCAGGATCTGAGTTCAAATCCCATCTCAGACAGTGGGCACTTACTAGCTGTATGGCCTTGAGCAAATCACTTAACCTCTCCTCCCCCCCACCAAAGAAAATAGAACAGAGTAGATGTAAAATTTATAGCAACAATTAAATATAGTTACCTTGTATTTGATAATGTAAAGACTTAAGATTTTGGGATAAGAATTCATTATTTGGTAAGAATTATTGGAAAAACTGGAAAGCCATATGGCAGAAATTCGGCATAGACCAATATCTTACACTATTTACTAAGATAAGGTCAGAATGAATTTATGTCCTAGATATAGAAAGATTTTACAAGAAAATTTGAAGAATATGGAACATATTACTTATCAGACTTAAGGACAGGAGAAAAATTTATGAATAAACAAGAGATAGAAGAGTGAGGGGTAAAATGGATAATTTTGATTACAGTAAATTAAAAAACTTTTGAACAAATAAACCAAATGTAGCCAAGATCAGGAGGTAAGAAGAAAATTGTGAAAAAATATTTTTAGGCAATTTCTCAGATAAAGGTCTCATATCTAAAATATTTTGAAAACTTTTTCAAATCTATAAGAAAAGAGTCATTCCCCAATTGATAAATGGTTGAAGGATATGAACAGGCAAGTTTTCTGATAAAAAAATCAAAATGGGCTGCGAGGTGGCACAGTGAATAGAGCACCAGCCCTGGAGTCAGGAGGACCTGAGTTGAAATCCGGCCTCAGACACTTAACACAAAAACTAGCTGTATGACCTTGGACAAGTCACTTAGCCACAATTGCCCTACCTCCTCCCCTCCAAAAAAATATCAAAACAACTTACAGTCATATGAAAAAGTGCTCTAAATTATTATTGATTAGAGAAATGTAAATTAAAAAACAACCTTGAGATATCATGTTACAACTATCAGATTGGCTAAAATGATTGAAGGGGGAAGAAACATGTTGAAGGGGATGTGGAAAAGTTGGGACACTAATTCATTGTTGGTGGAATTGTGAACTGATCCAACCATTTTGGAGAGCAATCTGGAATTATAACCCAAAAATTAATAAACTGACTATTACCTTTTACTCACAATATTACTAGATCTATTTCTAAAGATGATTAGGAAAGAAGAGAAAGAACATATATGTTCTAAAATCTTTACAGCAGTTCTCTTTGTTGTGGCAAAGAACTTGAAATTGAGGGAATGCCCCTCAATTGGGGAATGGCTGAACCAGTTGTGGTATATGATTGCTACGAAATACTGCTGGGCTATAAGAAATGATGAGCTTGGTGATCTTAGAAAAATATGGATAGACTTGCATGAAGTAATGAAAAGTGAAGTGAGAAGAACAAAGAGAACATTGTATACAGTAAATAGTATTGTTTTAGAACATCTTTGAGTGAATAAGTTATTTTGACTATTATAAATACCCAAATTAACTATCAAGGACATAAGAAGGAAGATGCTATCTGAATCTAGATTCCCCCTATCCTCTTCCACTACTGTTTAATGGTAGCTGTCTCTAGGGCATGGGTGGGGGCTGGAAAAAAAAAGAAATTTATATGATAACATTATTATATATTTAAAAGGAATAGCAAGTTGTACATAATAGATTTGTAGTTTTCATGTGCAGTGATTTTAAAAATTATGCTATGTTATGGAAATGCTTGTTTTACTCCATAAATTAAAAATTAAAAAAATTTTTAATCCCTTATGATTTCTCTTTACTATTTTACCTTTTTGTTGTTCTCTTGAGCTTGTATTGAAAGTCATATTTTCTATTCATTTCTCATCTTTTCATCAGAAATGCTTGAAAGGCCTCTATTTCATTGAAAATCAATTTTTTCCCATCTAATATTATACTCTCTTTTCCTGGGTAGGTGATTCTTGGTTGTAATCCTTGCTCTTTCCATTATGTTTCAAGTCCTTCAATCCATTAATGTAGAAACTGTTAAATCTTGTGTTATCCTGACTGTGGCATAACAATATTTGAACTGTTTCCTTTTTGACTTCTTGCGGTAATTTTTCCTTGGTTTGGGAGCCCTGAAATTTGGCTATAGTATTCCTGTGAGTTTTCATTTTGAGATCTCTTTCAGGAAGTAATAGGTGAGATTCTTTCAATGCCTCTTTTATCCTCTGATTCTAGGACATCATGGCAGTTTTTCTTGATAATTAATTGAAAGATGAAGTCTAGGCTATTTTTTTAATTGTGCCTTTCGAGTATTTCAGTAATTCTTAAATTATTTCTCTTGCATTTATTTTCCAGGTCTGTTGTTTTATCAATGAGATATTTCATGATTTTCTTCTATTTTTTTTACTTTTAAAATTTTCTTTTGCTGTTTCTTAATGTGTCATTAGCTTCCACTTGCTCATCTCTAATTCTTAAGGAATTATTTTCTTCAGTGAGCTTTTGTACCTCTTTTTCCATCTGCCCAATTCAGCTTTTTAAGGGCTTCTTCTCTTCACTGAATTTTTGTTTATCTTTTTCCATTTGGTCAATTCTGATTTTCAAGGAATTCTTTTCTTCATTGGATTTTTGTGTCTTTTTTACCATTTGGTCTCTTTGGTTTTTAAGGTGTTATTTTTTTGAGTTTTTTTTTCTTCCTTTGGCAAGCTAACTTTTTTCTTTTAAAGCAATTGGGGTTAAGTAACTTGCTCAAGGTTACATGGCCAGTTATTTTTGGGTGTGGTGCTAAGTATCTGAGCCCAGATTTGATCCCCAGGTCATCTTGACACTGGGGCTGGTGCTCTTACTTGCTGAGCCACCTGGCTGCCCCTGGCAAGCTAACTCTTTTTCATTATTTTCTTGCTTCACTCTTATTTCTCTTCCCTATTTTTTTTTACTACCTCTTTTCCTTGATTTTTAAAATCATTTTTGTTTTTCCATTGCCTGAGATGAAGTCATATTTTTCTTTGAGGCTTCACATGTAGGCATTTTGACACTGTAGTCCTCTTCTGAGTTTGTTTTTTGATCTTCCCTGTTGCCATATTAGCTTTTTATGGTCAGGATATGTGTGTGTGTGTGTGTGTGTGTGTGTGTGTGTGTGTGTGCACGCATGTGCTCATTTTCCAGGCTATTTTGTGATGTTTAAAGTTTACTCTGCTCTTGGGGTACAAGTGCACTTTCCTAAGCTTCTTGTGCAGTGGACCAGGGGGTTGGCCATTGACTTGTGAGATCTCTGGGGCTGATACCTCACTGACTCTGCTGTTGTTGTTTGGCCTAGTCTAGCTGTGCTGGGGCCTTCAGGCCTTCTAGGCCTGACCACTAATCTGCTGTGTGGGGCTTGGAGGCCTCACAATTGGTCTGCTGTGTCCTTTGCTTGTTGAGTGAGATTTGCAGGGCCTTGGCTTCTGATCTGTGCGAGGGATAGGGGCTTCCCACTGACTTGCTCAAACATTGCCTGCACTGAACTGTGCTTCCCTTTTAGCCAAGTGAGACAGACTTTCCCTTCAGTCCTTCTAAGTTATTCTGGTCTGGGAAATTGCTTTACCCCATTCTTTGCTGGGTTCTGTCACTCCAGAATTCTTTTGAGGCGTGATTTAAAGTTATTTTGAGGGAAATCTGGGAGAACTCAGGCAGCTTACTGCCTTTTCTGTGCAATCTTGGCTTCTCTGCTACATGATTTTTTAATTAGTTAATTTATTTTTATTTTCAACATTCACTTCCATGAGTTTTTAATTTTTTCCCCCTCCCTTCCCCTCCCTCCTCAAGAGGGAATGCAGTCTGATATGTTTTTTAAATAGGAATCAAAAGCTTTTTCTGCATCTGTTGATATAGTCATTATTTTTGTTATGAATATAATCAATTATGTTAATACTTTTCCTCAAGCTAAATCATCTCTCCATCTATGGTATAAATCACACTTTATCACAATATATTATCTTTGTAATATGTTGTTGTACTCTCCTGGCTAGTATTTTATTTAGGATTTTTGCATCCACATTCATTAATGAAATTAATCTATGATATTCTTCCTCTGTTTTTGCTCTTCATGTGTTATGTATCAGTACCATATTTATTTCTTTGTCTATTATTCCAAAAAATTTGTTTGATATTGGAATTAGTTGATCTTTAAAGGTTTGGTAGAATTTACTTATAAATCCTTCTGTTTCTGATGCTTTTTTCTTAGAAAACTCATTTATGGCCTGTTCAGTTTTTTTTTTTCCAAATAAGTTTATTTTTATATTTTCGTTCCTCTTCTGTTAATCTAGGCAGTTAATGTTTTTGAAATTATTCTTCTATTTCACTTAAATTGTTCAATTTAATGGCATATAATTGGGCAAGATATTCCTTATAATTCCTTTTATTTCTTCATTAATCATATATTTGCTTTTTTCATTTTTAATATGATTTGGTTTTCTTCCCTCTTTTTAAAAATCATATTAGCCAATGGTTTTTCTATTTTATTGTTTTTTTTTCACAAAACCAACTCAGTTTTATTTATTATTCAATGATTTTTCTTATACTCAATTTTATTAATCTCACCTTTAATTTTTGAGATTTCCTATTTAGTATTTAATTGGGGATTTTTAATTTGTCCTTTGTCTAGTTTTTAAAAATTGCATGCAGAATTTGTCTGCTCTTTATTTTACTAATCATTTAGAGAAAAAAATTTTCCTCTGATTACTGCTTTTGATATGTCCTGTAGGTTTTGTCATGTTGTCTCATTATTGTCAGTCTTGTTAATGAAATTACTGTTTTTATGATTTGTTCTTTAACACACTCATTCTTTAAAATTTGTTGTTACGTCTCCAGTTAGTTTTTAATCTGTGTTTCCACAGTCCCTTATTAAATATAATTTTTATTGCATTGTGATCTGAAAAGGATGCACTTAATATTCTTTTCTCGATTTAATGATAAAATTTTTATGCCCTAAGAAATGATCAACTTTTTGTAAGGTATGATATACTGTTGAGAAAAAGGTATATTCCTTTTTGTTCCCATTTAATTCTCTCCAGATATTTTATCATATCTAGCTTATCTAAGATTCTATTCACCTTCTTAACTTCTTTTTATTTGATTTTTGGTTCAATTTATCGGATTCTGAGAGATGAAGGTTAAAGTCCCCCAGTAGTATAGTATTACTGCCCATTTCTATCTGTCATTCATTTAACTTTTCCTTTAAAAATTTAGATGCTATAGCATTTGATGCATATCACTTAATATTGATCTTATTTCATTTTTAATGGTACCTTTTTTTTTTTTGCCTTTTGGAGGGCATTTGGATTTAAGTAACTTGCCCAAGATTTCACAGCTAGTTTTTTTTGTGTGGGTGTTAAGTGTCTAAGGCTGAAACCGAACTCGGGTCTTCCTGACTCTGGGGCCGGTGCTTTACTCACTGTGCCTCCTAGCTGCCCAGTGGTACCTTTTATCATAATGTAGTTTTGCTGTTTATCTCTTTCACTTAAATATATTTTAGCTTTAACTTTTTCTAGGAAATAGGAAATCTAAACAATACCGTCTTAGAGAATTTTTGAGCCAAAAACAAACTCTTTGAGTAGATGGATTTTTTGAGCATAATGTATCATTATTTAAAGAACAAATAGTTGATACTGTATAAGCAGTTCTCAAAAAATAGGCTCTTTAGCAACAGAACTAAGAGTTTCATCCATTGATGCAGAAAGACCTTTGGACAAAATGCTGCATTCATTCAAAAGAGCTCAGTTGGTTAAATGGAAAAAAACAGTGGCTTTGGAGTAAGAAAATCAGAGTTCCGATCATGCTCCTGATTCTTATTTCCTGTGTGATTTTTAGGTAAGCCGTAACTTAATTTGGGCCTCAGTTTTCACCTTTATAAAATGAAGTAGATGGATTAGAAGGTTTCTGTGACCTTTCTACATCTGTCTCTATGATCTTGTATTTAAAAAATACTCCAAGAATAGGGATAAAAAGATATTTCCTTAATATGATAAGCAGCATTGTAATGGAGAACCACTAAAAAGTTTCCATTTCTATGAACATTGGGATGAAGCAAAAATGTCCTTGTCTCCTGTGACTACTGTTACTAGATAGTTTGGGTATGATAGTAAGACAGCCAGAATCATTGACCTGAATAACCATAGGCAAAGGAGGAGGAAGAATTATCTTCTTTACAGGTGCTTTATGACTTACTTATAGAATTCCTGAAATATTAAAAAAATTAATTGGAATATATTATAAATTCAGGAAAACTTTATTAAATATTTATTAGGCCTAACAAATCTATTTTTTGATATGTTACAAATTCTAAAAAATAAATTACTAAAATGCATAAAATATCTAGGAATTAATTTAACAAGACATATTCAGGACTTATATGAGCACAACTATAAAGTGCCATTTACAAAAATAAAGGAAAATTTTGAAGAAATTGAAGGCTTAGGGTTAAGTCATGCACATATGAAAATGATAACCTAATTAAGTTTACTAGTTATTTCCCCATCAATCATACTATCAAAGGATTATTTTATAGAACTTGGTAAAATTCATCTGGAGGAACAAAAATTAAAGAATCTTAAGGTAAATGATGAAAATAAAGTGTAAGCAAGTGTCCTAGGATTGCTGGATTTCAAACTGTACTATAGTAATTAGAAGTATTTGATACTGCTTAAAAAGTAGAAAAATTTATCTGTGTAACAGATTAGGTAAGCAAGACCTAGCAATTGAATACAGTATTTTCATATTTGGTCAAACCAAACACATATGTTGGGATAAGGATGTCCTGTACTACAAGAATTCCTTGGATATTGAGAAAACCATTTTGGCAGAAGAGGATAGGGAGCAAAGAGAAAATTTAAGGGTAAGAAGATAGGGTTCCCTGGAAATAAACAATTAAATATCACAAATATAAATGTGAATGAGAGCTTACCCATAAAATAGAAAGCAAATAGAAGAATGGATTAGAAATCAAAAAGCCTAGTCTTCCAAAGAAACACACTTGAAACAAAGATTCACAGGGATTTTAAAAGAAGGGACCAGAAGAAAATCTCTTATTTTCAGGCAGACTCAGAAAAGCAAGGACAACGTTCATGATCTCAGACAAGGGAATAATAAAAATAGACTTGATAAGAGATTAAAAAGGGAAACTACATTATGTTAAAAGATGCCACAGACAATATATTAATTTCAGTAATTTCAATAATTAATATATATGCATTGATTAGATCAGCATCTAAATACTTAAAGGAAATGTTAATTTACAGTGAAAAATAAAAAGCAGAAGTCTAACAGTTGGGTCATCAATCTACCCTTTTTGTACCTAGAAAAATTTAACAAAAATATTAAGAAGAAAATTTAAGAATATGAATAGGAGGGGGCAGCTAGGTGGCGCAGTGAATAGAGCGCCGGCCCTGGAGCCAGGAGGACCTGAGTTCAAATCCAGCCTCAGACACTTGACACCCCTCCCCCCCCCCACACAAACTAGCCGTGTGACCTTGGGCAAGTCACTTAACCACAGTTGCCCTCCAGAAAGAAAAAAAAAGAATATGAATAGGCTTTTAGAACAGATAGATCTTTGTAAAAATTGACTAGGAATAGAAAAGAGGATACATAATTCTTAGCTATGGATGGGACTTTTACGGGACTTTTACATGACTTGAGAAAGTTTGCAAAAATTGTTATTTACCATTGACACTAGTGTGAGCATTGGGGAGATTATTGATGTGTTGAATCTATGAATTATTATTTGAATAAAAGCCCCAGCATCAAGAAAATCTCTTCCAATTACTGTGATCCTGATTTTGATAATGATGGCAGTTTAAGTTATACTTTATACTTTAAGTTATTTAAGGTTTAAGAGTTTTCCCATGGGGCGGCCAGGTAGCACAGCGAGTAAGAGCACTGGCTCCAGTGTCAGGATGACCTGAGGATCGAATCCGGGCTCAGACACTTAGCACCCACCCAGAAACACCTGGCCGTGTAACCTTGAGCAAGTTCCTTAACCCCAATTGCTTAGGGGCGGCCAGGTGGCTCAGCTAGTAAGAGCACCGGCTCCAGTGTTGGGATGACCTGGATCAAATCTGGGCTCAGATACTCAGCACCACACCCAGAAATAACTGGCCTTGTAACCTTGAGCAAGTTACTTAACCCCAATTGCTTTAAAAAAAAAAAAAGAGTTTTCCCTTACAACAGCTCTTTGACAGAGGCTGTTTCGTAATCAGTAGTTGTCCTGTTTTATGGGTCAGGAAATTGATGTTCGGGAAATTTAAATGAGCTGCTTTTGGTAAGTAATTGTACTCATGGCAAAACTAATCCTTGAATTTGGGTTTTCTGACAAAAAAATCCAATGTTCAGTATTATCAATAATACTATAAGAAAGGGGCAGCTAGGTTCTGCAGTGAGTAGAGCACTGGCCCTGGAGTTAGGAGGACCTGGGTTCGGATCCGGCCTCAGACACTTAACACAAAAAATAGCTGTGTGACCTTGGGCAAGTCGCTTAATCCCAATTGCCCTCCAAAAAGCAAAAAAAAAAAATCATACTATAAGAATAATTGAGGTTTATATAACACTTTAAGGTTTCCAAGGCGCATAACATACATTTTCTTTTGATCCTCACAATAATCGTGAAGTAAATGTTACAAGTACTATTATCCTACTTTTGTAGATGAAGAATCTGAATCTGAGAGAAGCTAAGTGATTTCGATTCAGATAGCCAGTGAATCTGTGACTTGGTAACTGAACCTCGATTTTTCCAGCACTCAAGCACTCTGTCCGTTGGACTACACTGTGCTGGTGACAGAAGCCAAGAGAAGTGTCTTCAACCTCTTCATGGAAAATGAATTCTTAGGCTCTTATTACTTCTTAGCTAGTGGATAGACTGAATGTAGAGCCTGTTTTGTTTTATCAAAGTAAACTAGTAAACTAAAATAAAAACCGTGGAGGAAGCCTTTATGGATAAAGAAAGTGAATCTCAATCAGTGAGACTGAATTTCTGAATGAGCTGCTGTGTTGTTTTCATTTCATTTAATTTTGCTGGCCATAATAAAGTTCCCTTTATTGATCTGTTTTTATGTATAAACTTCTCATATGGAGGAGATCTTTCCTAGGTAAAATTTTAAAATATTAAAAAAGTTAATAAACGTTTATTAAACACCTGTTATGTGCCAGGCACATACTAGCTATGTGACCCTGGGCAAGTCACTTAACCTTGTTTACCTCAGTTTCTTCATCTGTAAAATGAGCTGGACAAGGAAATGACAAGCCCCTTTAGTATCTTTGCTAAGAAAACCTTATAGGGGTAAGATACCACTTACCCAAAGTGAATGAATGAATGAACAACCACAAGGACAAGAACATGTGCCAGACATTGTGCTAATATCTGGTTTGTATGAAGAAAAGCTTCTAGAACCCTTTACTTGTTAAAGTATTCAAAGTGATATGTAAAATGTAAAGTTAGACATTTTATAGACAAAGTTATAGAAGTGGCAAGAATGAAACAAGCTCCCTTGTAAAGGGGAGGTCTTGGTGTAGAGGCTAGATGACAACTTAATGGTGATGCTGCAAAAGGAATTCCTGCTAAGCCCTGGTTATCAGGTCCCTTACATCTTTAACTTTCTATAAATTAAAAGCAGAAGCCAGAGTAAAGTTGGTAATTTTATTGCAAAACACTTGTGTCCTTTGCCAATATAACATTGACTCCATTTTGGTAGAAAATTATTTGAAAGTTGAAGAAAATCATTGGTTCCATGTATTTATAAAAGTACAAATGAGCAAATCTCAACCTTAGCTTGAAAGCACACATACATACTCCTAAATGAAAGTGTTACATTTTTAGGGTGTATTAAAACAGGATTTAAAAAATAAATAATTAAAGAAGAAAAGTGTTGCTACATTTATTTTAAAATTCAGTTTTTTTTGGTAAGGAGGACTTCACTGGGTTGAAAAAGTGCTATTTCTTTAATTATGAGAAAATAATATCCTTTTGTTGCGAAACTTGTTTTCTTTAAAACATGTTTTCATTTTATGTTTATACAACAAATGGGAAATTAGAAAATTAGAAATATTTTATATTTATCATGTTAAAACAAAACTGAAATTCATGGAAGTATCTGTTGACACTCATATCTTATCCTGCCATCCTGCTGTTTGGAATGTGACTCCTGGTGTGTTTTGTACTCTTAGCCCTAGGATTCAGTAATGAGATTGAGTGGTATCTTGCATGAGCACTCCTAGATGATTGACAGTGAGGTAAAGTGAATCATCACTTATCAAGATATTATCATGCCTACCCTTGATAATTTCTCCCTGCTGTCTGGGGATGTAGTGAGGACAGAGATGACTTTGTGATGTCGAAGTAATTAGTGTATGTTGGTTTCCAGCTGAACAAACTAGAAGCTAATGATCAGGTAAATGAAGATGGAGCTCATTAGTATAGGCAAAGGTACAAGGACCTTAGGGAAGACCTTATCAAAATTTTATGGGGGTGGTTATAATATCTTAAATGTTATCTGTTTGCATGTAGAGGTTAAAGTAATTTAAAAGTAAAAATAACATACTTATTTCTTAGGTTCTGTATTGTTATAGAATTAAAGTCTTATTTATTTCACACAATCTAGTAACCACATATTTTACAACTTACACCATTACTTTCTCATAAATTAAAAACCAGAATCTGACTAATAATTTTTTTACTTGGTTGATCACTGAAAAATTATATAACACTTATTTTCAAACTAGTATTTCCTATCTGTGTATAGCTGGAAGGGTATATAGCTGGTTATTTTTACTTAATTCAATATTTTTAAAAAATCCTGGATACTTTAAGATGATATGGTTATTATGCCCATTGTTTCCCAGTTGGCCCTTAATTAATGGGATAGGAAAATTTTAAATTCATCTGTCTTGTTATTCAAAAGTCATACAATTTGCTAATGATAAAAAGCATTCATATATGCAACAGTATTTAGTGTAGCAGTGAAGTTTTCTAATTAGTTGCATAAAGTCTGGTATTAAAGAGTTTGTAGTAGTAACTACAGTAGTACTTATGTGGAGGCAATAATTGTCTTCATTAATATGATTTTGGTTCATGGAACTTTCCACTAATTAGGGAAAGGTTTCTCAAGTATAATTTTTGCTTCAAAACTCGATAATGATCATAAAATTTTAGCCTTTAGTAACCTGAATTGTTTCACTTTTGCCTTCTCTCCCCCTCTCCCCCTCTGGCCAGGACAATATAATGCATGGCAGGTAATAGGTACATGTTGATTTATTTTAGATATATAGTACAGTGCAGTACTTAGGTCTCCAAATGTCTTAAGCCACTAGAATTTTCGGTATTGGGCCAAATAATTGTTATGGAAATAAATTAAGATGTTTGACCCTAAATTCATTTTTTTTCCCATTACTTTCCTTTTTGTTGTTTCTTTTGTAAAGACTTGTTCCAAAAGCATCTTACCTGTAATCATTATTTTTATTTTTATTATCTCTTGCTTGAATTCCATTTCCCCCCATATTTGGGGGAATCTGAATAGGTTAGGATCCTTGGTAGGAATTTGTCTACATTAATATGTCTCATCAGGGACATTATATTTAATTGGAGATCCTGTGGTATAGTAGCAGGAGGCTGAAGGGAATTATTTAGCATTAGCAATGGCTCGTCTGGGAGTTGTGCGCTAATCAAGGAGCTTGTGTGTTAGCTGTGGGGATGATGGGAATTATGACGATTATGACATGTTAACATGTCTGTATGAGAACTGGACAGGCAATGAGTTAATCAAGAAGTATATTAAATGGCTCCCATGCTGGTTCATTATTATCTACTATAGTATCTGTCAGGTTGGGTATTTTAAAAATACAATTATTATTATTATCAGATTCAGCCAGTCAGCTAAATTTCTTTGTTTAAATGAAACACCATTAAACTGCCTTACAGACAAATATTGAAATATATTACATTAATTGTAGAGAAAATAGGGTTTGTACTTTAAAGATAGTATATTTTACAGTTGCATATCTAGTAACATTTAAAAGTCAACCTTTTAACCCCAAGTGTTTACAATTAAAATATAAAACTAAAATATAAAATTAAAATATAGTCCTATACAGATGTTTTTCTCAAATAATTTGATTTAGGTTTATTTTTTTTTACTGCCAAACATGTTTGAATTAAAAACAATTTATGAATTCTTACTTTTTTATAATGAAAAGCCATTTCAGATATTTCAGTGACATATTAATATTTAATACTTGGAAGGTATAAGGCAAATCAAAGTATTAATCTCTTCTACCATCAAAATGTTTCAAACTCTATAAAATTTTTTTTTTAGCTTCAGTGGGTGGTCTGTTTACATGCTAGGTAAACTTGTTCTGTACCCAGCATGGTTAGAGCTGTCTATTTCATATTAGTAATGAAAACATCTGTTAGAAATTCTAGAAATGTGCATATTTTCAGGAAATGGAACTAATAAATTGAGTTCATTTTGTAAAATAAATTGAAATGCTGCATAAATCCATGAACAAACTGGATTATATCTGCAGGCAAACTTAGGAGTTACTGTACAGACGAGCACACACATTTTTTATTATTGTAAGCACTGCCAAATTTAATAAAACTTTCTCCCAAACTGTGACCTTCATGTATTAACTTAATTAAAGCAATATCATGGATATACTCAAAGTGTTAATCTGTAGGAGGTTGTTATTGGAATCCATTATCTATGGAGTCAGTATTAGTGGTCAGCAACATCAGAAGTAGAATTGCAACTAAGACCCTCCCATGGGTGCTGTGAGCTCAGCAGGTTAAACTGTCAAAAAACTGTCAAAGCTTCTTAAAGTACTGATAGTTTAAGCCCCCTGCTGTTATAGGTAAACCAATCATTCCTCATCAGCAGGGACTGTGACTTTATTTAGGAGGAAAAAAAAATAAATGCTAACAGGAAAAAAAAAAGATTTGAGTTAGGAACCTCATGTGTACAGTATTGTGTGTTTGTGCACCTTTTAAACATATTTGTATTGCATTTGAGTAGTTCCTTTTTTAAAATTAGGAAGTAACTTGTGAACACATTTTTTAAAGATGTGAGGGAATTTAAAATTGGTTTGGTTTTAAGATAAGAAGTTTAGAATCATAGATTGTGTAAAGACAGACTCAATACAGATGCAATCCTTAATAAAAGGGAACTTAGTTTAGGATTTTAAGCTTCTGGATAAATGAGAAAAAAATTCACAAGGGTGATTTTTTTTTTTAAATAAAAAAAAACTTTTATAATGATGGGAAAAGGGCCTAGCCATAATGTTTTTCTTTTAAAGTATCTAATAACTTTGGGAGTCCCATAGTTTTATTGAAATATGAAAGACAAATACATAGCTTTTCTTTATGAATGTCATTCGTTTCAGTTTTCATAATGGCAGTATGATGCAGTTCTATTAAGTTGGACTATTTGTGGGGGAAAGTCCAAATCAGTAATTTTTCATGTTACCACTAATGAAAGTAAAGGGTAGACTCATATTCAAATTCTCTCTCTTTCCCTTTCCCTCTCTCTCTCACCCCAAGAAGGTAAATACACTGATTCCTCCTCCTTTCTTTTCCCTTCCCCCTCCTTCCTTCTGTCACTCCTCTCCCTGCTTTTATACACACATCACTTAATGCTAATACTGTTCATACATTAGAGTACTGTTAATATTGTTAATACTGTTCATGTGGTTGGAACATCTTGACACAAGAAGTTAATAGTAATGCATGAATACCGTCAGTGTCATTGAAAAGCCATATATGTTAAAAAAAAAACCCTAAATGTGTTTTATTGAATAATTTACATTGTTGTCACTTTCTCATTATCCCTCCACCTCAGGCCCCTCACCTCACTAGAATACTACTTTGTAACAAAGACCAAACAAACTGATGCATTGACTCTACCTTGTAGTATAATTTGACTCATTTCACACCTGTGGTCTACCTTTTTGCCATGAAGAGGTTGATGTGTTTCGTCATCACTTCTCTAAAGTTACAGTTGGTCATGCATGAATGGGTTCTGATTGTCAGTGTCATTTACCTTTATATTCTTGTGGTTGTGTACATTGTTCTTTTAGTTTTTCTTACTGTACTCTTTATTCAGTTTCCCTGACTTCTTAATATTTGTTATTTCTTATGGTATAAATCATATTCAGCAATTTGGTCAGCCATTCCTTGATTGAGGAGCATCTACTTTACTTGCAGTTATCTGGAGTTACAAAAAGTGTTACTATTAATATTTTTTGTAACTATGGGTCTTTTCTCTCTGTATTTGACCTTGGGGTATGTGCCCAGTAGTAGTATTGCTGAGTCAGATATTATGTACAGTTTCATAACTTTTAAATTATAATTCAAATTGTTTTCATGAATGTTTAGGCAAATTTACACTTCCACTGACAGTGCATTGGTTTATATTTTCCCATAGCCTCTCCAACATTTGCCATTTTCATCTTTTGCCAATCTAATTAATGTGAGGGGAAAAATTGAGAGTTAGTTTTATTTGCATTTCTCTTATTCTTAGTGGTTTGGAACATTCTTTTTCTGTCTCTTCAGTATTTTTTTGGGTTTCCTTCAGCAAGCTATTGACTCATTTTTTATGATTTTCTTGCATCATTCTCATTTCTCTTCTCAATTTTTCCTCTAATTCTCTTACTTGATTTTCAAAATCCTTTATGAGCTCTTCTAAGGTCTGTGACCAATTCGTATGTTTCTTGGAGGCTTTTGATATAGGAACTTTGACTTTGTTGACTTCTTCTGCATGTATGTTTTGATCTTCTTTGTCACCAAAGTAAGATTCTGTAGTCTGAGTTTTTTTTTTTTTTACCTCGTTTGCTCTTTTTCCTAGCCAAATACTTGACTTTCTAACTCTTTGTTTAGGTAAGACTCTGCTTCCAGTGGGGGTGTGGGTGTACTGTCCCAAGCTTCAGGAGTTTTGTGCAGCTGTTTTCAGAGATACTTCTAGGGACCTATAAGTTTTAAACTCTGCAAAGGTGGTATGATCAAAAGAGAGGTGTTTAGTTTACCCCTTTCCTGACCTGTGCGCTGTTCTGTGAGTAACCATTCTTTTCTGCCTGGGAACTGAGGAGGACTCCCTCTCCATCACTGCCACAAGCTGTGCCACACCAGCACTCCTCCTCACCCCGGGACTGCCACCCAGGACTGTGACCCAGATCCAAGCAGGGCAAAGCAAGAGAATCCTGCCTTAGTGCCAGCAAAGAGATCCCTGCAATTACTTGGATCATCTGCTCAATCCCCGCACCATCTGTGGGCCCAGAGCTCTGGAAGCAGCTGCTGCTGCCGCTGCCGCCTGCTACCACAGCTGCCTCCGCTGCCCCGGGGTCTGGGGCTGGACTGTGCTCCTCTTTTACCCAGATCCCACAGTTTTCCCACTGACCTTCTATGCTGTCTTTGGCATTTGTGGATTGAGAAGTCTGCCAGTGATTCAGGGCTCTGAGGCCTGCTTGGCCCTGTCTGTGCCAGCATAGCACGTGCTGGACTACACTGCTCCCAGCCTGGGGTGATAGATCCTTCCTCTCAATCTCCCAGGCTGTCTTGAGCTGGAGTTTTGTTTCACTCTATCATTTTATGGGTTCTATAGCTCTAGAATTTGTTTAGAGTCATTTTAAAAAGGTTTTTGGAGGAGTTTGGGGGGAGAGCTCAAGGAAGTTCCTGCTTTTACTCTGCCATCTTAGTTCCACTCTGGAATAGGCTTTCACATGGTTTTTGATAGCTCACATTTCTTCTTTTGAAAGCTGCTTGGTTTGACCAAACATTTATGGGTGATAACTTGCTCTTTTTGTTTATTTTAATTCCCTCTCTATATTAAATATCCCAAAAGTTCAATCCTATCTCCTCTTGCGTTCTCCCTAGACACTCTCAGTAAACTTATCAGCTTCCCTGGGTTTAACTCATCTCTATGCAGATATCATAGCCCCACACATGCATAACTGGGTCCCGATTAGTGAGAATAAGGAATTCTGTGAAGTGGTTATGCTGTTTGAATTTTCACTATTGAACGTTATTATATGTAAAATGATAATTGATTTAGTCTCAGTAGAAATATGTAATGAAAATAAAAAAAATAAATCTCTTGGGGTGGCTAGGTGGTACAGTGAATAGAGCACTGGCCCTAGAGTCAGGAGGCCCAGAGTTCAAATCTGGCATCAGACACTTAACACAAAAACTAGCCATGTGACCTTGGGCAAGTCACTTAACCCCAATTGCCTTCCAAAAAAAAGCAAAAAAAATTAAAAATTAAATTAAGGAAAGAATTTATTAAAAAAAATAAGTCTTATCCATTTATTAACATAACAGTACAGGATAAAAACATATATTTCTGATCCTTGTTTGTTGTGAGCAAAATAATAGAGTAATTATAGAGAGCAAAAGTTAGGAAATCGAAAAATAAGCCTGTACTGAAAGATATGATGAAAATATTGTTACTGTTGTTTAAATTATTATAGCAGTATAGATCAAATTGTCTCATCTTTTTAAAACTCGTCATGCATTGGTAGGTAGAGAGAACTTTAAAACCGTTTCAGTGAACTTGCATTCTCACAAGTCTTACACAGTAAGCCAACTGTAGTTGGATGACCTGGGGCATTATCCAAAATCAGTAATACTTTACATATGATATTATTGTCCTCTGCAGTATTTTTCAACGGATGGCAAGAATAACTCAAAACTATACTCAATAACTCAAAAACAACTTTAATCATTCATGCTTTCTTATTTGATTGCCAAAGAACTGGAAGTGATTAATGGCTGTAGCCTCTCAGCACAACAATTTCGAAACTGATAAATAAGCATTAGTTTTAATTTAAAATTCCTTTTTGCATTACCTACCAATAGAAGTGTTAGATTATTCTTAGACAATTTAAATCCATGGTTCTTCTTTCTTAGAAATGTAAATTCTTGGAGACATCCTTTATCAGAATGTCTGCTTTATTACTACCTCCATTAAAATTTGTTGATCAGTGTATTTACCTTCTTGAATTATTTTCTTCAAAATATCAGAATATTTAACTGACTATTCTCATATATACTGCCCTCCTCCAGCTCCCTCATAATTTTAACATTATGTAGTTCAACTCTTTTTTTTAAAGTGAATGAACCAACCAGTGCTTGCAGTAAAAGTTTCTTCAATGTCTACTTCATTTCCATTTTCTTTTATTGTCACAAATAAACAACTTTTTGCCTCATTGGCTATTCTAAGAGAAATATATTTTTGATTGCAGGCTTCAGTCCACACAGCTAAAAGATAATTCATTTCTGTCATTGGAATACCGCTATTTCTTTTAGTTGTTTGCAAACCACAAAAAGCTGCAGCTTTGCCTTTTTAAAAACTTTTCCCTCAGTGTTTTATAATTTGTACTATACATATATTTTAGATTCAAGTATTTCAACGTTGTCTCCTGTTTTAGAATTACTGTGACTGTCATTCACACTGTTCATTATATTAAAATTTTTGTTGTAACTAATTCTTCTTTTTTGCAATGGTTGTGTTTCCATCTGATCATTTTTACTTTTTTCCTTTTTGGAAGAGCTTTAAGAAAATAAACAAAATGTTTTGGAAATATGGCACACAGCAGCATAATCACACCCCAAAGTGGCAAGACACAAATTTTGACTGACAGTGTCTAACTTAACTAACTCAAAAGCACTATATTATTTGAATTTTGATTGCATTAAATAGGACCTTTTTATTATTTTTTAATTCACACTAAGTTGAAGTTCAAATTTTTAAAACTTACATACTAGCATTAATCACCAAATGAACACACTTGTAACACCCTTTCCCTTTCCCTTAATTCTTTTATTACCAGTTCCTTATTTCAAACTAGGTATTGCAGAGATTTCAAACTCAGTATGGTTAAATACTTGAACTCATCTTTTCCCCTCTTCCAGACTTTCCTATTTTCTGTTTCAGGCACCAGCATTCTTTCACTTTCCCAAGTCCATAACTTTGGCAGTAACCTTGACTCCTTACTATCCTTCCTGACTCCACAAATCCAGTCATTTACCAGGTTTTGCTATTTTTACTTTCACAGCATCTTTCCCATCAGACCCAGTGAGGCTCTGAAATCAACACCTTTTAGTTCATTTTGATGTTGGGACAAAATATAGCACTGTGAAATCACCAGACATTTAATAAAGGAGGAAAGTTTGCTTTGCCCTAACACAGTAAGGTCATGCAACAATGACTCAATAGCTCTTATCTTCTATGGACTCTTCACTCCCTTATCTGGTGTGTGAGTTTTCAGTTTATGGTGACTCAAGTGACCTCAGACACCCTCCATGTCTGAGAGGCCATGAACATGTGAAATTAGGACTTCTTATGTCCCCAGACCAGGGAGCTGCATCAGGGAAGCTGGGGCCAAGCAGGTTGTTTGGGGGAAGGAACATGTCAGGTCAAGGGAAGCTGCATCAGGAAATTGCTGTTCTATATACTACTCATTGTTGACAAGGTCCTTCTAGAGAGCTTTCTGCCATCAAGTAACTAGACAGTGCTCCTGTCCTAGGTGTTACTAAAGGGCAAAAACAAAAATAAACCAAACAAAACCAAAGTGTGGAGGAATATAAATGTCACAAGTTTTGACCAGCCTGCTCTTTCTCCGTTGGAAAGACTCTGAATGTTCCATAGTCTGTTCCATGTGATGGGTGATACTGCATATTCGCAGTTCATAGTGGGCCTTTTAATGCAAAATGGTGGAGATGAGCTAGAGCGGTACCAAGAAAATTGTGAGCCCCAGCGTAGACAAGGCCTCTGGTGACGTCACGGATTTTTTCTGACGTCATGTGCTGAGCAGGAGTAGCTCCAGGAGCAGGAGGGTCTGCACAGACTTTGCAGAATCCAGCATCAGGGCTATTTGTCTGTAGTAAAGTGGCTAAGAGGTCAGAAGCCTCTTGGCACATAAACTCTCTTGGGATCTAGGTTGGTGCCAAGGTTCTCTGTGTACTACTGCCCACGTAGCCCACCTGCCAAAATCTTCCCTTCCTTGAGACCTACATAAAGGGAATAATACAGAATCTTTTCTGTTTAAGAAGCTTTTGTAGAATAATTGCTCCCTTTTCACACAGTGGATAAATAAGGACTCTCCCTCACCTTCATTTAGTAATTCAGAATTACTACCATGGTAAAAAGGGATCTCTTTTCTTCGACTAAATACAATACAGTAGTTATATAGCAATAATTTTTTCTCCTCCATTCTGTTAGGAAGTGAAACACCTCCTAACTATAAGCACCCCTTGGTCCTCCAAGAAATTCCTTGAATCTTCTCAAAGGAAAGGAAGTCTACAATTAAAAAGGCTTGAGCTACTTCTCCAGGGTGTTTTGAACCCTCTGGGAGAGCAGGAAGGCTTAGGAAGAATCAGATATCAGCCAAAAACTATGTCAAAAAATAGTCCATTCTTATCCAATAATATTCCTGGAGACTGGATCCAATAAATCACTGGACAAGGAAACTCTCTTCCCAGGGTAACATCGATTTGTCATGCATGTGGGAATTTAGACACTTGACATGGGCAGTCAGATACAAAATGTGGCATTGATAGCGGCAGCCTTCTCATCCTGACATAGGAGAGTTCTATTTTGCCAGATGGGGATAAATTGAGGGCCACCTGAATTGGTGTTATCCTAAGTGGGGGGAATCATTGTTCTGTGCCCAGCACAGCGTTGTATTAATATCCGAATATTCGTATTGATCCTTGACCCATTCTTCTATGCTTGTAACAGCTCCAGTCTTTTTTTTTTTTTTAAAGCATATGTCTCTGTTGGGTGCTGACATGCTGCATAAGCAATTGAATGCAGTGAGAGACATCAGTAAAATTCCTCCATCAGTCTTGACCTGGAATAGGAGAGCCTTTGAATTTTTAGTTCTGTGCTCTCTAGGCCCTAGATTACTTGGCCAGACACATGGCCACTGATCAGGCACTAGTATAGTTGAAGATCTTCTCTTCCCCCTCTTGGCTCTTTCACATGCCATCCATGCAGCCTGGAACTCAGCTAACTGGTTGTTTCCTGTTACCTGATTAATGGCTATTGAAGTCTATTTGTGTATCTCTCTTACAGCAGATGGCACAATCAAATGACTAAGCAGAATGGTATTCCTCAGGAGCCAGGTTCCTTATAGGTTGGACTCTACTAACCTAGCAGAGGAATCTGGATTCCAAGGTTTGGTCTGGAAACTTCAGTCCCTGGCATAGTCACTACCTGTTTTCCAAGAGCACTGTTACTTAGAGGGATGTAGAAAGCATGAATTCCAATGTGCAGTTTACATTTAGCAATGGAAGCCCTTTGTATTCTACCCATCTTTTTTGGGGGGAGGGGGCAATTGGGGTTAAGTGACTTGCCCAAGGTCACACGGCTAGTAAGTGTTAAGTGTCTGATGCCAAATTTGAACTTGGGTCCTCCTGACTCCAGGGCCAGTGCTCTATTCACTGTGCCACCCAGCTGTCCCTCTACCCATCTTTTTAGAGGGACCATCTTGCATCCCCAGCCTATGATAGATAATTCTGGATGGGTGGTTGTATTAACTCTGGGTCATCTGCTCAGTAGCAAATAGGACCCAGTAGGAGGCAAGGTGGAGGCAAGCCCCTCAAAGTGGCTTAGTCTCACCATCTCTTGGTGTCTACCAAAGGCTCCACCCACCCTGGTCTTTATGGATAGGGACCTCCAAAAACCAAAGGTGTGGCAAACTGCTGAAGGGCCTATTTTACGTCTTCGGGCTGTAGTCTGCTTGGATGACTTTAATGACACTGACATGTAGATGATTTGGTAGATGGGGAACCAGCAGGTAGGGAATGTGGGTTTTTCAAAATCTTTAAGTCTCTAAGCTTCTTTCTTAGATTGTGGGAAACAGATGTCAGTAGCTTATTCCTTTGGAATCCTCTGGACTTTGTTCACTCATTGTATTCTTCCAAATTTGATTGAGCAGGCCTCACCCTGGATTTTCTTAGGGTTGATTTTCCACCCCCTCTCTCTCATATGGGCCATCATCCAATCTCTGCCCATCTGGCTCAGTGTAACAGTAATGCACTATTCACAACACCCATGGTTATATGAATATGCCGGTATGGTTGTAAACCGTAAAATGTAGCAGATTCTCCACATAGAGGACGGAACCAAAGCCTTTATTCAAATACCAGAAGACTGAGTTCCAGAGTCAGAAAGCCAAAGTCATTACAGTAGCCATGAAATTGATACACATGGTTAATGCAGTGAATACCCACATTCCCGAGCCTTCAGAACAGGCTCCCTCAAGCAGGGATCCTCCTCTCTCACTCATGGTAGCTTCTCACTTGGTTCTTGGAAGTTCTTAGCAGAAATTCCCAAAGGAAAGGTCTCAGCAGAAGTTCCCAGAAGAAAGGTCTCAGCAGAAGTTGCAGCCTCCAGATGCTCACTGAGAGAAAATTCTGACTGTCCTGCTGGTGCTCTTTCCCCCCCCCCCCAGTTCTGCCCCCCTCCTGCTACATCAGCAACTTTCTCCCCAGGTATTAACTACTTCTGTGTTGATTAAATAGCTTAAACAAGGTGTTAACTTGAAACAAGGTGCCAAGCACCTGCTTACTTGCCAATACAAAAGGGCATGGGAGATCTTCAGATTCCATTAACATTACACCCAGTCAGCAATGCTTTAGGCAGGGAAGCCCTACCAACAAACAATAACATGCCTACAGGTTGCTTACAAGTTCTGAACCAATAGTATTCCTTCCCTCCATGGATTCCCCTCAGTAGCCTATTTTGAATGTTCCAAATGGGGCAGGGACTTTGGAGGATATATCAGACTTGGATGGGGCTGAAAGGTCCCTGTTGCCCTGGTGCTTAATTTCTCATTTATAGATTTACAAGTATAACCATGGGCTGGCCCTCATTAGTGTTTTATCAACCCTATGTTTCAGGAGTCACACCCAAGCTCCCTTCTGGGAATAGTAAGAATTCAGCTCCTGATAAAAACCACTAAATGAAAACTCTCAGGAATATCATAGCAAAATCCAGAATTTCCAGATAGAGAAAATAGTCAACAAGCCAGAAAGAATAAATTCATATATTTAAGAGCACATTCAGGATCACATGTATATTAGTTACCACTATAAAGGTGCAGTGAACTTAGAGTATGATTTTCTAGAAGGCAAAGGATATAGGCTTACAGTCAAGAATAATTTACCCAGCAAAACTAAGTATTTTAATGAATAGAGGACTTAAGAGCATTTGTAATGAAATGATTATAGCTGCATAAAAGCTTTGAAGTTTAAGAACAGGAATTAAGAATAACTTAAAAAGGTAAACATAAATGAATAAGGGAGTAAACAAGTATAAACTGCTTATATTTAAATTTGGGTATATGATAGATCTATTCCCTCTTAACACTATTAAGAACTTCTATTCTATAACTTCTATTATATCTTGAAAATATTAAAACAAAGCCAACAAAGGTAGAGGAATGCTTTATGGGGGGAGGTGGAATGGAAGGAAGAGTTACCTCGACTCTGGTTAAAGAGGGTAGAATACATGTATGCACACACAGAGTTGGGTACAGAAATACATTTTATTCACCAGGAAGTTTAGAGGGAAAGGGTAGAAATATAAAATTAGAGGAAAAGTTAGGTGATGGGGAGGGCTTAGTCCTGATCAAAACAAAGTCTGAGGGTGTACAAACATAGTTCTTTTTGAGATGACAAGTAATGAGCATTCGAGGGCTGCCCATAAACTGGGCAATGATGGCTGAACAAATTATGGTGTATAAATGTGATGAAATACAATTGTGATGTAAGAAATGATGGAGGTGATGTTGGAGAAGGCTGAGAAGACTTGTATGAGATGATGGAAAATGAAATGAGCGGAACCAGAACAGTTAATATGATGATAACAGTATGATAAAGGTACTTTCTAATGATCAGTGTAATGACTAACTATAATTAGAGGGCTGACAGTGAAATGCTTCCTACTTCCTGAAAGAAAAGTGAAGGACTCAGGGCAGATTGAGGCAGATTTTTTTTGGGCACAGCCGTTGTGAAAATTTGGTTTGCTTGACTGTGTGTGTCTGTAAGAGTTCCAGTTGTGGAGAGTAGGATTGGGAGAATGAGGAGGTGTGTTTTTGATAAATAAAATTTTAAAAAATACCTAATTCACATAGAATTCTGAAGTGGATGCTTTTTGATCCTGTCTAGTTATCTCTTGAATATTCTTAGCTGAAATTAATTTTCAGTCATTACTAGGCTTCAGACTGCCTATCTCTAGAGGCATAGTTTTGAATCCATCAATCTGTTTTCCTAAATAGTTATGGAGCTAAGGTTTCCTAGTCTTCCTAGAGACTCCAAGCCATACCTGCTTGGTTACCCCACATACTGCACCTGTACTTTTGCACGTTTGTCCGTAGTTTGTTTCATGCATTTGGAATGTTGATATTCAGTTAACACTGGATATGTTGAATGAATATGTTGAATGAACCTATAGATCTCACCTAAACGGTTTCTTTAAAAAAAAAACAATATGAAATTAAAGGAAGAGATGAAAATGAGATAGATTTTTTTGGGGGTAAGTAGAACAATTCTGTTCAACCTATTTAAGATGTTAGTGTGGAAAAATTGGAAATGTAGAAAAAGGAAAGACATTTCCTTGGCTGTCTCCTATGCTTGGATGGCTTTCTTTCTTCAGCTTTGCCTCCTGACTTTCTTCAAGTCTCAGCTAAAGGCATACTTTTTGTAAAGCTTTTCCCAGACCTTTTTCATGCTAGTATCTTCCCTCTTAGATTATCTCAAAATTTATCCTGTATATATCTTATTGACTTTGTTTTAAGTTTTAAAAAAATGGATCATTTCATAACTCTTCTTTTTTCCTATTTTGTTCTGTCTGTAAAGATATGATTTACCTCTTCCTGACTCTGGGGCCGGCACTTTACTCACTATGCCACCTACCCGCCCCCATGATTTACCTCTTGAGGATTGCTTTGGCTCCGTCCCAGAAATTTTGACACGTTGTTTCATTGGTATAATTTTCTTTTCCATATTACTGTTTTTTGCTTCTCTTCTTCAAGATTATCTTTCACTCCCGTGCATTTGGATTCACAACCTATTGTTCTTTTTTGTTGTTTTGGTGAGCCTTGCCATCTCTGATTCTAGTTTTTATGTTCTGCTTATTATTTTTGATTATCAGGCCATAAATTCTACTCTTGTGATTCTCATTGCAACTTCTCAGGAACAAGTGTATTGTGTGGTTCCATGTTCTTTTTATATTCCACAGCCTCCTTTATTTCAGCAAGTGTTGGATAATTTTCCTCTGTTTTGCCATATTATGGATGCCTGAATTCATCTATTAGATCTGGAAGCTATATTTCCTTTTGTAGTTAATGTTCTCTATTTTAATTGATCTGTTAATATTCATGATCTATGAGTTTTCTTCTTCCCAAGATTTTTGGCAATTTCAGTCTCCTCTCCCCCCCCTTTATTTTCCACTATTTACTTCCTCCAGTGGCAGTTTCATTGGGTCCTATATTTCAGAGCATCTCAGCTTCTTCCCCTTGGCAGTTCACCTGCCCAAGTCTCTGCCTCAGGTGACTTTTGGGTGCTTATAACTGGCTATAGTTGGTTGCTGTCCTCTTTTCCTCACAGTTAGTATAGTGCTGCATATTTGCCTCACACAAAGAGTGTCCTTACCTGGTGTTCTCTCCTGTTCTTCTGTTTTCTTGGTTTTCTGGTCTGCCCCTTACTGCACTGGTGCCATGGGGTTATCTGTTCTGGCGGTTCAGAGCTTTTCGGTTCTAGTGCTATGGGATGGTGGCTTCAACAGGCTTTTTGCTCCTGGAGGCTGTGGCCACACTGGCTGTTGAGGCAGGGACAAAGTTCTGCAGTCTGCATAGCACTGGAAAAAAAGAGGGAGGAACAGGGTATTGGAGGGGTGGGTTTTGTCATAACCCTGTGTCATGTCTTGGCTCTACCTAGTGCATCACTGCGGCTCTTAAGGAGGGAGGTTGGGAAGGAATGCCAAGTGAGCTCAGTACCAGTAAGCTCATGGATTTTTGTGTTTTTAAACTTTGTTTTGGATCGGGGGTGTACTAGACCACGGAGACTTTAGAACTTGCTTTATCTTTGGCATGTAATGTATGTTTTAGAGAGGTTTGGGATGCTGAGATCATAGAAAATGTCTAATCCTCCATTTTGATATTTTCTTGACTCAGACTTCCGCTTCTATATTATCTTGATTGTACATAGTTATTTGTGTGTTGTGAACTCCTGCAGAACAGGGACTTTCCAGAACCCCATTTCTTTGTTACTTAGCACAGTGCTCTCTACCATCTAGTACAAAGTTAATATTTGTTGACTGATTGGTGAAAGACTCCAGCAATGATGTCCATTATCACCACTCTTATTTTATATAATGTAAACTAAAGCAGAAAGAAATTGAGATAATAAATATAGTAGAAGAAACAGTGATTCCTTTTTGCATATGATTGCTTGTGAGAAGCTTATTGTGGATAATTGGGTATTTGTAGATAG
>NW_027187289.1:3907124-3945825 GCF_028583685.1 Petaurus breviceps papuanus
TGGATAAATGAACACAGTATTTAGTTGTGAGTACCACTTCTAGGTACAGATAGTCTTCTCAGTAATATTGCTTAGTTTGTTTTGTTTTGTGTTTTGAAGGGGGGAAGGCAAAGCATTTGGAGTTAAGTGACTCGCCCAAGGTCACACAGCTAGTAAGTGTCAAGTGTCTGAGACTGGATTTGAATTCAGGTCCTCCTGACTCCAGGGCCAGTGCTCTATTCACTGTGTCACCTTGCTGCCCTCAGTAATTTTGCTTAGTAATGAGTGTATTTGCCCCATCCTTTTTCTAAGTTGTCTTTTTAGGGAACCAGTTACCACCAATGACATACTTGGGTTCTTCTACCCTTTGTTGTTTGTTTATTTTAATCTACACAGTATTATTTATATTTTTAAATGGAAGAGGGATACTTTTTAACTGTTGTTCAGCCCTTTTCAGTTGTATTTGACTCTCCATGACCCCATTTGGAGTTTTCTTGGCAAATATACTGGAGTGGTTTGCTGTTTCCTTCTCTAGCTCATTTTTACAGATAAGGAACTGAGATAAATAAGGTTAAGTGACTTTCCCAGGGTCACACAGCTAGTAAGTGTCTGAGATTGGATTTGAATTCATGAAGATGACCTTTATTTGTGACATTGTTATATGCTTATTCTGACAAATTATTTGATGGGATGGTTGCTTAACAAATGTTATCATCATATACCTTTACAAAATCCTGCTTTATTTAACTTTTGGGAAAAATTACATTGTGAGATGGGTAGATAGTGTTTTCTTTAAAGTTGATAGATCTTGATTGCAGTACATTGAGCTCCATAGAGACAGCGCCGGGGCAAGTAAGAGCCGGACGGGCACTGGGCTACTCTGTGCGGCGCTGAGGGAAAGTAATCAAAATGGGCAAAGGTGATCCTAAGAAGCCGAGGGGAAAACGTCTTCATGTGCCTTCTTCGTGCAAACCTGCCGAGGGGAACACAAGAAGAAGCATCCAGATGCTTCTGTGAACTTCTCAGAATTTTCTAAAAAATGCTCAGAAAGGTGGAAGACAATGTCTGCTAAAGAGAAAGGGAAATTTGAGGACATGGCTATAAGGCTGATAAGGTTCCTTATGAAAGAGGAATGAAAACCTACATACCACCTAAAGGAGAAACAAAGAAGAAGTTTAAGGATCCCAATGCACCGAAGAGGCCGCCTTCGGCGATTTTCTTATTCTGTTCTGAGTATCGTCCAAAAATCAAAGGGGAGCATCCTGGTCTTTCTATTGGAGATGTGGCAAAAAAAAACTGGGATAAATGTGGAATAATACTGCTGCAGATGACAAGCAACCTTATGAAAAGAAGGCAGCTAAACTGAAGGAAAAGTATGAAAAGGATATTGCTGCATACCGGGCTAAAGGAAAACCTGATGTGGGTAAAAAGGGAGGAGTTGTCAAGGCTGAGAAGAGCAAGAAAAAGAAGGAGGAGGAGGAAGATGAGGAAGATGAAGAAGACGATGATGACGATGAATAAGTTGGTTCTAGAGCAGTTTTTTTCTTGTCTATAAAGCATTTAACCCCCCTGTACACAACTCACTCCTTTTAAAGAAAAAAAAATTGAAATGTAAGGCTGTGTAAGATTTGTTTTTAAACTGTACAGTGTCTTTTTTTGTATAGTTAACACACTACCGAATGTGTCTTTAGATAGCCCTGTCCTTTAGTGGTATTTTCAATAGCCACTAACCTTGCCTGGTACAGTATGGGGGTTGTAAATTGGCATGGAAATTTAAAGCAGGTTCTTGTTGGTGCACAGCACAAATTAGTTATATATGGGGATGTAGTTCATTTTCATCTTCAGTTGTCTTTGATGCAGCATATGAAATAATTGTTGTTCTGTTAACTGAATACCACTAATTGTAATTGCAAAAACAAAAAAAAAGTTGCAGCTGTTTTGTTGACATTCTGAATGCTTCTAAGTAAATACATTTTTTTTATTAAAAAAAAATAAAGTTGATAGATCTTTCCTCTCTCAGCTTCTATATCAATTGGCCCATGATGATACATAGTCAGTTAGCATTTATTAAGTGCCTACTGTGTGCCAAGTACTGTGATAAGAGTTGGGATTACAAAGAAGGACAAAAAGCAGTCCTTCCACTCAGGAGCCTATAATCTTTTTTGTTTTTTAAGATGTTATTTTACTAAGAAAGCAGGGGGTTCCAGTGGTTGCTTCCTATACCATGGAAGTTCAATGATATGATCAGGACTATTTGTTTATAAACATGGATAGAAAGTAAATACTTTGAGGGTAAGATGTTATTTTACTTAGGATTTTATAATCTAATGAAGGAGACAATATAGCACTCAAGATGTACAATCTAGATGCACAATAAATAGGAAATAATCAGTAGAGAAAAAGAACTAGATTTTAGAGAGATTGGGATAAAGGCTTCTTGTTGAAGGTGGGATTTTAGCAGGCACTTGAAGGAAGTCAGGAGGTGGGGATGAAGAGGGGAAAGCATTCAATCCATGGTGGACAGCTGGTGAAAATGCCAGGAGTTGGTAGATATTTAGTCTTATTTGAGGTAGAATAAGGAGACCAGTACCACAGGATCATAGAATATGCAGTTTGGAGTATAAGGTGTAAGAATGCTGAAAAAGAATGGAGAGCAGGGTATGAAGATCTTTGAATGACAAATAGGACTTTTAAGTTGATCATGGAGGTGATAGTGAGCAACTAGAGTTTTTTGAGTAGATGACTATGATCAGACTAGTGGTTTAAAATGAAAAATCATTTTGGCAGGTGACTGGATAACAGGTAAGGGTAGAGTCTGAAAAGGTATATGTTCCTCTGTGTGAGGTAAAATGAACCTTTTATGATATATAGGAATACTGATGGTTTATGTGGATTTACTTTATATTCTGCTACTTTGCTAAAATTATTTCGACTGTATATAATATTCTATAATTCTTGACAAAACTGCTTTTTAAAGGTCCCACTATTCTTGTCTATGGGAAATATTGTCTGAGTCAGTCTAGATTTTTCTTTTTTGAGTGAAAAGTCCATTAGCTGTAGCTTGGCTACTAGGTGATGAACTTTTTAGCCATAACTCCTAAAATTGTGATCTTTGTACATTGACCAGTGAGTTGATACATAGGAAGAAGAAGCGTGTTGGCTTTGCAGCCAATAAGTCCCAAGATTGAATCATGTCTCACACATGCTAGAAGTGTAAATCTGGGGCAAATCAGCCAGTCAACAATTATTTAACAAGCATTAAACATTTGCTATGTGCCATATACTGTTCTGTGTGCTAGGTATGCAAAGAAAGATGCCCCCTTTCCTCAACAAAACAAAACAAAACACTACAGTTCTTGCTTTCAAGGAGTTTTCTTTTCCTTTCTTTTCTTTTTATGTTTTTTGGAAGGGGGAACACAGGGCAATTGGGTTTAAGTGACTTTCCCAAGGTCACATGGCTAGTAAGTGTTAAGTGTCTGAGACTGGATTTGAACTCAGGTCCTCCTGACTCCAGTGTTGGTGCTCTATTCACTACGCTACCTAGCCGCCCCATGGAGATTTCTTTTTAATAGTGAGGCAGCTAGGTGGTGCACTGGATAAGGGGCTGGACCTGGAGTCAGGATGACCTAAGTTCACATATGATCTCAGACACTTGCTAGCTTTGTGACCTTGGAGTGTGGTTGCAGTTGAAGAACTAACTACAAATGGGTCAGTGTAGCTAGCTGTTAGAATCCATGGAGAGGGAGAAAGAGGTATTTAAGGAGGCTGGTAAGGTAGGAAGGCTCCAAGTTATGAAGACCTTTAAATGCCAAACACAAGCATTTGTCTTTGATCTTGGAGGTTAATGAGGAGCTGCTGGGTCTCCTTCAGCAGAGGGGTGATTTGGTTAGAACCTTGCTTTAGGAAGATTATTTTGGCAGTTTAGTGGAAAATTAATGGCATGAGGAGAGACTTGAGGCAGTGAGACCAATTAGCATCTATTGATGGCAGTCTAGGCAAAGGGTAATGATAACATTTGTTATTTGCCTTTTCTGTCCTATTAAGCCAGTCTAGTAAGTATGAGGTAGTACTTCAGAATTGTTTTAATTTGCATTTCTCCAATCAATAATGTGCTAGAGTATTTTTTTCATATGGGTGTAGATTACTTTGATTACTTCACTTGAAAACTGATCAAGTCTTTTGATCATTTATCAGTTGTGTAGTGGCTCTTATTTTTATAAATTTGACACAGCTCTCTTTATGTTTGAAAAATGAGGCCTTTATCAGAGAAACTTGCTTCATATTTTTTTTTCACAGTTACTGTTGCTAACTGTATTTCCCTCCATCCTATTCCCCCACCCACCACTTCCCAGTTTATTCTTTTCTTTCTTTCCTTTTACCCTGTCCCTCCTCACAAGTGTTTTGCCGGGGCGGCTAGGTGGCACAGTGAATAGAACACCAGTCCTGGAGTCAGGAGGGCCTCATTTGAAATCTGGCCTCTGACACTTAACACAAAACTATCGGTATGACTTTGGGCAAGTCACTTAACCCCAATAGCCCTACCTTCCCCCTTCCCTCCCAAAAAAGCAAAAAAAAAAGTGTTTTGCTTCTGAGTACCCCTCCCATCTGACTTCTTTTCTGTCAACACCCCCCCCCCCCCATTCTCTTATTGCTTTCTCCTCCTATTTTCCTGTAGGGTAAGATAGAGTGCTGTACGCAATTGAATGTATATGTTATCCCCTCTTTGAGCCATTTCTGATGAGAGTAAGGTTGATTCCCTCAAACTTATCTCCCCCATCTTCCCCTCTATTGTAAAAGCTTTTTCTTGCCTCTTTTATGTGAGATAATTTACCTTCTTCTATCTCTCCCTTTCTTTCTTCCAGTACCTTCTTCTCTCATTCCTTAATTTTATTTTTAAAATATCATTTCTTCATATTCAACTCACAGCTGTCCCCTCTGTCTATATATACTCCTAACTATCCTAATAATGAGAAAGATCTTCTGAGTTAGAAATATTATCTTCTCATATAGGAAGGTAAACAGTTCAACTTTAATAAGTCCCATATGATTCCTCTTTCCTGTTTACGTTTCTTATGCTTCTCTTGAGTCTTGTATTTGAAAGTAAAATTTTCTATTCACCTCCGGTCTTTTTATCAAGAGTGCTTGAAAGCCCTCCATCTCACTGAATGTCTTATTTTTATACTCAGTTTTGCTGGGTAGGTGATTCTTGGTTGTAGTCCTAGCTCCTTTGCCCTCTGGAATGTCTTATTCCAAGCCCTTTATCCTTCAGTGTAGAAGCTCCTAAGTCTTGTGTTATCCTTACTGTGGCTCCATGGTACTTGAATTATTTCTTTCTGGTTGCTTGCAATATTTTCTCTTTGACCTGGGGGATCTGGATTTTGGCTGTATTGTTCCTAGAGTTTTCATTTTGGGATCTTTTTCAGGAAGTGATTGGTGGTGAAAGAAATTTTTCAATTTCAATTTTACCCTATGGTTCTGGAATATCAGGGCAGTTTTCCTTGTTAGTTTCTTGAAAGATGATGTCTAGGCTCTTTTTTTTTTTTGCTCATGGCTTTCAGCTTGTCCAAAAAATTTTTAAATTCTTTCTCCCATATCTATTTTCCAGGTCTGTTGTTTTTCTATAAATTTTAGTTGTTTTCATATAAATGTTTAAAAATTTATATATACTATTATTAATACCACTTTACATGTAATTGGGAAATAAGATATACAGGCACTGGGGCATAGAGATCCATCATGCCCTACTGGAAAAGATGAATGGGGTATGGGAGAGAGCAGATTGGAGGAGGGGATATCCTGTGGACCACTGTTTTGGGGCAGTGGGTAGGGGAAAAACAGGGAGAAAATTTGTAACTCAAAATCTGGTGGAAATGAATGATGTAAACCAGAAGTTAATAAAGCATTTGGAAAAAAAATAGAGAGTTCATATTGTCTTCAATTTTTTTCATTCTTTTGTTTTTGTTTTATTATTTCTTGATTTCTCATAAAGTCATTAGCTTCTATTTGCTCCATTCTAAATTTTAAGGAATTGTTTTCCATTTGGCCAATTCTGCTTTTTAAGGCATTCTTCTCATTGACTTTTTGGACCTCTTTGGCCATTTGGGTTAGTCTGTTTTTTTAAGGTTATTTTCTTAAGTATTTTTTGTGTGTCCCCTTTACCAAGCTGTTAATTTGTTTTTCATGATGTTCTTGCATCATTCTCATTTCTCTTCCCAGTTTCTCCTCTGCTTCTCTTCCTTGATTTTCATAATCCTTTTTGAGTTCTTCCATGATCTGAGACCAATTCATACTTTTCTTGGAGGTTTTGGATGTAGAAGCTTTGGCTTTATTGTCTTCTATCTGTTTTGATCTTTGTTGTCACCATAGTATCTTTCTATCATGAGAATTTTTTTTCCTTTGTTTGCCCATTTCCTAAGCCTTTTACTTGTTTTTAACTCTTTGTCAATGTAGGGCTTTGCTGTCCCAAGATTCAGGGGTTTTGTGTAGCTGTTTTCAGAGATACTTCTAGGGACCTGTAAGTTTTCAGTTCTTCCAAGGTGATATGATATAATGAGAGGTGTTTACTCCTCTCTTGGCCTGTGCTGTGGTCTGTGATATAATATCACAAGCACTCTTTTCTACCCTGGAACTGTGAAGAGGGTTCCTCCCCACCCCCCTGGTGGTCACAAGCTCTGCTGTGCTAGTGTGCCTCCTCATCCCAGGACTGCGACCCATATCTGAGTATGGCCAACAACAGGAGTCCTGCCTCAGTGCTAGGAGAAGATCCTGTAATCACCTTCTGACCAGTTGTTTTGACCCCTTTACCATCTGTGGGTTGATCTCCAGAGCAGTTGCTGCTGCTGTGGCTACCCCTGCTGATTTCCTCACCTGTTCCTGATTTCCTGTGACTGGGGCTGTGCTGGACTGTGCTGGACTGTGCTCCTCTCTCACCCAGGTGTGACAGACATTTCCTGTTGACCTTCTAAGTTGTCCTTGGTGTCTGTGGTTTGGAGGTCTGGAAACTGCTACTGCTGCCACTGATTCAGTCACCCTGTGGCCTGCTGCCCTGGGTTTTCTGGAGCCCCAGTCTGCATGGCCAGTGCTGGACGGTGCTCCTCTCTTACCCTGGTGCAGCAGACCTTTCCTGATGACCTTCCAAGTTGTCTCATGCTGGAAATTTGTTTCATTCTGTCTCTTTCTGGGTTCGGGGAGAGTTCAGGCAAGTCCTTGCCTTTACTCTGCCATCTTGGCTCTACCCTCAGTCCTGTGTTTTATTAAAGGTTCATTTTTCCCTCTTAGGATTATATGTAGATGTGGTGGGAACTTATTCTTGACTATAAGTCTATTTCTTTTGCCTTCTGGAATATCATATTCCAAGCTCAATACTCCTTTTTGGTGACTGTTAAATCTTGTATGATCCTGACTTTGGGTCCTTGTTATTTGAACTCTTTCATTCTGGGTGCTTTTAGTGATTTTTTTTCTTTGACTTAGAAACTCTGATTTTTGGTTCTTCCTGGGAGTTTTCAGTTCTCAGTTTCCTTCAGAAGATGAATAGTGTATTCTTTCTGTTTTCTAATTTGTACTGTGGTTGTAAGAAATCTGGGCATTTTCTTTTTAAGGTTTCTCAAAGCATGATGCCTAGGCTCTTCTTTTGGCCATGGTGTTCATTCATAGTCCAGTGATTCTAAAATTTTTTCCTGGATCTATTTCCCAGGTCAATTGTTTTTGAAATGATACTTTGAATTTTCTTCTATTTTTTTCATTCTTTTGATCATTTTGAGTCCCAGATGTCTTATGTAGGCATATCTTTTCTTGGACAATAGTTTTTATTCCCAGGATAGCTCTAAAGAAGGTTCTGCTTCTCTGGGTCCAAATCTAGAGGTTCCTAGATAATTCTGATTTAGTATAATTTAGTACAATTACTTAAATTTGGATCTCCAATTTTGAAACTTAAGAGAATTTCAGTTTATATTATCATTTGCTATTTCTATACTTAGCTCAATCCTGTACCCGATAGAAGAACCTTTTAAAAAATTTATGAGGGTCCAACTATAAAATTAACTTTTCTGCTTTTAAAATTATTAGATATTTTATAAATGGGAAAATAATTTCACTTTCTTTACCATTATCAACATGATTTATATGTAAAATCCTTAATCCAATTTTGAGAATTTATTATTAAAAGATATTCAAAATCTGTATTTTCATGATAGATAAATTTGGAAGCTAATCATATGCATATAGTTCTTAGAGAAAATAGTCTAATCCTGTTGGTTTCTCAGAATTTACTATTCTATTTAATTAGAAAACTTTTTTTTGCATTTCGTCTTTGTGTTATTATTTTGTCTAATCATTTCCCCCTTAGGAAGATAATCATCCTTATATTATAATTTGACCACAAATACAAATTAAATTTGTAAGATGTTCATGCTTGCATCCTATTATAGTAACTCAGAGATGTTCTAGTATCAGTCTATTCCTTAATAGATTTAGTAGTGTACTTACAAATCTTCTTGATTATGGCAATTTGTTATCAAAGGAAAAAGATAGACATAGTTATAACAGTGTTGTTTATTGTAATAGGGGAAAACTTCCTTTGTGCTCTTTGATTCCAGCCATGAGTCATATCTGACAGTAAATATATAGTGACAAGGTATTAAAAAGAAGACTCGGGATTAACTAAATGGGGATGTTTCAGAAAGGAAATAGCACAATAGAGAAATAAAGTCAGAAGGCTCCTAACTTGGGCCATGCTAAAGTTGTCCCTAAAAACTTTTCCCAGGCACAAACATCTGTCTGCCTTTAGCAATTCCCAGACTGAATCTCATGACATTTTCTACTATTGATTTCATGACAAATCAGACAACTGTACCTGTAATCAGAGCTCAAAACAATGGTAAATTACAGTCCCAAGAATTTTTACCTTATATGACTTAGAGCTTGAATTTTTCTGATGTTTCCCTAACAGTTAAGATTTCATTAATCCTTATAATTAACACTAACCATATTCTGGTGCTTCAGACATACAATAAATATCTGATAGTTGACTCATAATTAATATGTTGAAGCTACATCTTTAAACCACCCTATATACTTTCATAATGACCAACAATTTTTTAATGAAAATTCGCTTATTATAAACTTATCTGTTTTATATCAAAATATACCTCATTAAATGTTGAAGTTTTCAAATATCCGTTTTTAATCACATCCTTTTAAAAGCCTAACTCATGTGTTAATAGCATCCAGATTAAATAGTTGTTTTGTCTACCAGCATTTCTGTTAGAATGATTTTTCAAATTTAGCAATATAAGAAAATTTAGAAATTCAGTAATATAAACAATATCATGTAATTTCTGATAATATCAGTTGCATTTCCAGCTTATCACATGTAAAAAATAATTGATCTTATTATCTTTGACATTTTAAACCCCCTTTATAGTTATCAGTTATGGAACCTGATAACTGGAACATTCACTTATAGCAATAATGTAGTGGTTAGCATATGACAGTCACTGTTTTAAGCACTTAAAATCATCATATTATTTTGATCTTACAATAGCCCTTGGAGGTGGGTACCATTATTATATTTCTCTTTACAGATGAGGAAACTGGAGGAAATATAGATAAGATAACTTCCCTGAGATTACACAGCTAATACATTTCTGCAACTGGAATGTAATTTAGGTTTCCTTACATTTTTACAGCCTTTTTTTCAACACCTTTATTTGGGAATCTGATCTAAGATGATCAAAGAAGGGTTAACAATAAGTTGTTATAAGGTATAAACCATTTAATTTTTTTTTCTATTTTCACTCTAGGATTACTTCCAAACTAGTTGCCTTCCTTATTGCCCTAGGAGAATGAAGCAGTGAGATTCTTTTTATTTTGTGGTGTCATTGATTTAATTTGATTCTAATTTTTAGTGGAATTCCTTGGGCAAGGTTTTATACGTCTTGTCCCAAGTTGTTCCAATTTTTCTTCCATGGTCTTCATTTCTTATCCAGTTTTTCCTTCTAGTCCCCTCATTTCATTTATAAAAACATTTTCAAAACTCTTGCTTTGTCTCTTCCAAGAAGTCTAGTTGCTTTTTTTTTTTTTTTTTTTACCAAATTTGCTTTTTTCTTTGAGTCTTTTTTTATTTTGAAGTTATTCTTTCAGTGTTTGTGTCTTGAGTCTCCCTATCATCCTCATATCTGTTTATTCTGAGATCTTTTTTATTTGGTCATTCTTACATACTACTTCCCTACTTCAGATTTGAGATAGAGTTGAACTTTGTATACTTCTATGGGGAAGGTTCTATGGTGGTCCTGTTGCTGCTTTCTTAGGTTGTTGAGCTTTTGTGGAGGGAGTGCAAAATATGGACATAAACATACCTAATAATTGAGGAATAATCCGGTCAAGTTTCTTTTTTTTTTTCTTGAACACTGCCAAGTGTTATGTGCCTTAGACCATTGTGCCTTTCTGTGTACCCTAAGGGCTTATTTTCTCACCATGCCTGACATGTGATAAATGATTTGTAGATGCTTGTTGAATAGTTGAGAAGCAAAACCAAGACATTTCCTGCTTTCAGGGAACTTGTGTTTTACTAGGAGAAAAGAGCACGCACACAGATAAGTATATGAAGAATGTATGCAACATAAATACAGAGTAATTTCTAGGGGAACTGGAGGAGAACACTTAATAAGTCAGGAAGTAGCAAACACTAATAACTACAGGATCAAGCAAGGCTTCCCTTAGCCACATGAGCTTATCTTTCAGAAAAGGTCATGTTTTGAGAAGGCAGCGTTGAGCAAGGATTGCATGCCAGCTTTGTGAGACAACTGATGCAAAGGCATAGAGGCAGGAGATGCTTAATGAATTTTGAGAACAGGAAATGTAGCAGTCTGGAATGTAATATGTGTGAATGGGATAAACAGAGAAGAGTAGTGGAATATAAAACAATGCTACAGAAAGCCTAAAATTATTTTCAGGGAAGGTAGGTCATTTCAAGGACATCTATAGCTGAGCCTGGAAGTAGGGCAAAAAAAGAAAAAAAGATTTAAAAATGGAATAAATTTGCCTGTGTTTCTGTGGTGATTCATCATCATCATCATTTGACAGTAATTCATTATCTTATATACTAGTGAAGCCATTACATTTGTAATCTAGAATATGATTTAAGAAATTAATAGAGAGAGTGGATTGACCAGATTCCATAGACATAGAAAAAATGTATCCTGAAGGTGAAATGCTTTTGAATGCCTTAGGGTATTGATTTTGAAGATACTTCAGGAATGTTACTAAGAAAACAAGGAAAAATCACAGATGACATTATTTACTTAAAATAGATAAGGACAACCGCAGCTTTTGAAATGTGTATTTACTTACTCAACTTTAATGAAGTCTTGAACATGATCTTCACATGATCTAGGATATCCCTGATGAAAATATTGGAAGATTGTATAGGTGCTTTTGTACTATTTCCTATTAAAGACGACATCATCACTATCACATAATTGAAAGTTCTAGAAAATATAAGGTCTGTTGTGTGTTCATGTAAAACCAAACACTTTTGACTTGGTAGAGCAGAATACACCTTAAAATGTCCTTCAGCAAAGTGTGTTACACATGCATATTGGACAGGATGTAAAAACAAAAGCATAGGTATGTGACAATGCAAAGTCAGAATAGAAGAGGCCTTCTGTATCTTTTCCTTCCACTTTCACTAGCTCTTGGAATGACCTGGCTTTCACTAAGAATAATTAAGCTTTCTATAGTAGCATTAGAGATGGAAGAGAAGTTCCCATTAAATGGTGAGGTCTTCCAAGTACTCTTCCAGGTCTTTTTAGATTACATTGAATTGATTGCATCAAGTCCAAAAATGGGGGGGAACCTGAGGCCTCAAGGCCACATGTGGCCTTCTGGGTTCTTGGGTGGAACCTTTTGACTGAATCCAAGTTTTATAGAACAAATCCTTTTTATTAAGGGGATTTGTTCTGTGAAGTTTGGATTCAGTCAAAGGGTTGCACTTGAGGCTACAGGTTCCCCACCCCTGGTTTAGGACTTTGTTCAAACATGATTCTCAGCTATTTGAAGAGAACACTCTTTTTTTTTTTGAAGAGTATACTCTTATAATGTAATATAGTCTATGCAGAAAATGCTAAATGGATGAAGATTGCATATTGTTCAGAATGTGACCTTCAGTTGATTTGCAGTTCATTAGTTCCTCAGTATCTACATATTGAATAGTCACTACATGTAGAGAGTGAGCTGGACCTAGAATTGAACAGGTGAAGTTTCTGTGACTGGAGTCTACTTAGGACCTTGGGAATACTGCATCTTCATTGTTTCCAGGCTAATTTCTGACATGCAAAACCATCTTTTTTTAACTGCATTATTCCCTTGGTATTGTAGAACAGGCATGACTTAGACTGGTCTAGGTGTTCAGATTCAGACTTGGAAGATAGTGAGGCATTTATAGACCATCTAATAGTTAATAAAAGGAAGCTTACTTAGCCATAGTATTTGATGAATACTCAGTAAGCATATAGTATATTCCATTGGATGAAACTTCTCTACATCTGAGTTGGTCATGGGGGTGTGTTGGTGTTATGATAGGCTCCTTACTATTCCTACACAGGAGTTCACACTTGGTCCCTAGGTTATGACTGACATAGGAGTGGCCTACACCTATCCAAGTGTCAAAGATAATTTCAGTACCTTTTAATTAAACACTAGCCCATCCTGAATTTTGTAGGGCCTTACAAAAACCCTACTCTAACTATGTGGCAGGGATCCTAGTAGGTACTGTTTCTACTACATGCAGTGAGGTAAATTGTTATGAATCATGGAATGCCACCTCTATTGCCAAAAAATCAAACTTGTGTGTGACCCAAAGGGCAACGTGGTAGTTGTATAAAAAGACTACAGCTTATTACAACAATGAAGTTTTCATAAGAAATAACTTAAAGGCCATAATTTAAGAGCTATATAGTAAGAATAGAAAAATTAGAAAAATGGACAGTGCATGTAATGAGGTTGGGGTACAATTATCAGGGCTTCTTGAGAACTAAAATGTTAAAATATTTGGAGGAAGACCTACAAGGTTGATTCTCTATGGAGAGCAGGACTTAAGAGAAGAAAAATTTGGTAGGATAAGAAGTCATAATAAAAAGGTTATGATCTCTGTTAGTAGAAGGAATGCCTGAGATCATGGTTTCATTTAAATATTGAAATATATAGACTGACCATCCTCAGAGCAATAAGAATCATCTGTAAGGCAATATAATTCCTACTTTCTCCACTTCTATCAGTATGACAGAACAAAAAGTGGTAAATCGAATGTTATATGGGAGATGTTCGATTATTTTCCATTGTCCTTTTCGTATTAATATACACAGGATTACTGGATTAGGGGGAAATACTTATCTTTTTACCTGAGAGAAAATATATTTTAATAGTTGTTGGAATGAATAATTTGTAACTTTTGAGGTTTTTTTTATTAGCAACTAAAAGCTTACTTGGTTTTACTTATTTCCTAGTCGTTAAAGTTTAAGAAAAGAAAATAATTCTCTGAATCTGAGGACATGAAAAACTTAATTGCTTACTTGACACACTTTGCTTATTTCTTTCTATTATATGCATTTTCTTCTCTCCTTTGGCATTACCATCTCATGCAATAGCCTTCTGGTTGATATTCATGCTTCAACTCTCTTTACACTCTAGTCCATCCTCACCGTATATTCTGTCAAACCAATTTTCCTAATGCCCAGATCTGATGATGTTGCTGTTCAGTAAACTTCAGTGACTCTTATATCTCGTATCAACTATAAAATCCTCTTTAGCTTTTAAAGCCTGGCTCCTTTCTGGCTTACCAGTCTTTTTACATCTTGTTCTCCTCGTACTCTGTGATCCATTGAAACTGTCTTCCTTACTGTTCCTCAAACAGGATACTCTTCTGTTTGTGGATTTTTACTGCCTGTCCTTCATGCTTGGAATTCTCTAACATTGAATATTGCTGTATTTTGTCATCACTTTCTCTTTGCTATGTATAAGATGAATCTTCAGTGTTGTTCTTTTAAAAAATATATTTATTTACTTTTAGTTTTCAACATTCATTTCCACAAGACTTTGAGTTACAAATTTTTTCCCCGTCTCTCCCCTGCCCCCACCCCAAGATACTAAGCCTACTGAATATCCCTTCCCCCAATCTGTTCTCTCTTATATCCTCCTCCATTCTTCCCCCCCCCCCCAACTTTCTTGTAGGGCAAGATGGATTTCAATACCCCAGTGCCTGGATATCTTATTTCCCAGTTACATGTAAAAACTAAATTTTTTTTAACATTTGTTTTTAAAACTTTGAGTTCCAGATTCTTTCTCTTCTTCCCTCCTCACCCACCCCTACTGGGAAGACAAGCAATTCAATATAGGTTGTACATGTGTAGTTATGCAAAACATTTCCATAGTAGTTATATTGTGAAAGACTAACTATATTTCCCTCCATTCTATCCTGCCTCCCACTTATTCTCGTTTCTCCTTTGACCCTGTCCCTTTTCAAAAGTGTGTGCTTCTAACTACCCTCTCCCCCCAGTCGGCCCTCACTTCTATTATCGCCTGCCCCCTTCATCTCCTTCCCCCCTACTTTCCTGTAGGGTAAGATACCCAATTGAGTGTGTATGTTATTCCCTCCTTAAGCCAAATTCAGTGAGAATAAGGTTGACTCATTCCCTTTCACCTTCCTGCTCTTTCCCTCCATTGTAACAGTTTTCTTTTGCCTCTTTTATATGAGATAATTTGCCCTATTCTATCTCTTCCTTTATCTCCCAATATATTCCTCTCTCACCTCTTAATTTTATTTTTTAAATATCATCCCTTCCTATTCAACTCATTCTGTACCCTCTAGCTATGTATACTTGAACACACATATATACACCCACACATATATATTTATATGTACACACATACATCCTCCTATGCATATATATGCATACATACACACACACACACATATATATATATATATATATTCCCTTCATCTATCCTCATCCTAAAAAAAGTCTCATGAGTCACAATGAACATTTTTCCATGTAGGAATGTTAATAGTTCAACTTGAATAAGTTCCTTATGATTTCTTTTTCTTGTCTACCTTCTAATGCTTTTCTTGCTTCTTGTATTTGAAAGTCAAATTTCCTGTTCTGGTTTTTCATCAAGAATGCCTGAAACTCTTCTATTTCATTGAATGACCATATTTTCCCCTGAAACATTATATTATGCTCAATTTTGCTGGGTAGGTGATTCTTGGTTTTAGTCCTAGTTCCTTTGGCCTCCAGACTATCACATTCCAAGCCCTCCCATCCTTTAATGTAGAAGCTGCTAGGTCTTGTGTTATCGTGATTGTGTTTACACAATACTCAAATTGTTTGTTCCTGACTGCTTGTAATATTTTCTTCTTGACCTGGGAATTCTGGAATTTGGCTATAACATTCTTAGGAGTTTTCTTTTTGGAACCTTTTTCAAAAGGAGACCAGTGAATTCTTTTTTTTTTTTTTTTGGTTTTTGGTTTTTGGAGGGGGAAAGCAGGGCAATTGGGGTTAAGTGACTTGCCTAAGGTCACATGGCTAGTAAGTGTTAAGTGTCTGAGGCCAGATTTGAACTCAGGTCCTCCTGACTCCAGGGCCAGTACTCTATTCATTGCACCATCTAGCCACCCCAAGTAGATTCTTTCAATTTCTTTCTTTTCTTTCCTGCCTTTTGAAGGGCAATTGGGGTTAAGTAACTTGCCTAAAGTTACCCGGCTAGTTTTTTTTTTTTTTTTTGGTTTGGGTGTTAAGTGTCTGAGGCTGGAACTGAACTCGGGTCCTCCTGACTCTGGGGCTGGCGCTTCACTCACTCTGCCCCCTAGCCACCCCTCAATTTCTATTTTGCCCTCTGGTTCTAGAATATCAGGGCAATTTTTCTTGATAATTTTCTTGAAGGATGATTTCTAGGCTCTTTTTTTGATCATGGCTTTCAGGTAGTCCAGTAATTTTTAAATTATCTCTCCTGGATCTATTTTCTAGGTCAATGGTTTTCCTAATGAGATATTTCAAATTGCCTTCTATTTTCTTCATTTGTTTGGATCTGTTTAATAGCATCTTGATTTCTCATAAAGTCATTAGCTTCCATTTGCTCCAGTCTAATTTTGAAGGAATTATAATCTTCAGTGAGTTTATTTTTTTTTATTTTTCAAATGCTTTATTAACTTCTGATTTAAATCATTCATTGCTGCCAGATGTTGAGTTACAAATTTTCTCCCTGTTTTTCCCCTACCTACCGCCCCAAAATAACAGTCCCACAGGATATCCCCTCCTCCAATCTGCTCTCTCCCATATTTTCTCCCATACCCCTTTCAACTTTTCCAGTGGATCTCTATGCCTGAGTGCCTATATATCTTATTTCCCAATTACATTTAAAAGAGTATATATATTTGAATATTTGATTTTAAAACTTTGAATTCCAGATTCATTCCCTTCCTCCCTTGTCACCCACCCTTACTGGGAAGATAAGCAGTTCAGTATTGGTTGTACATGTGTGGCTAATTCAAAACAATAACACAGTAGATATATTGTAAAAGACTGACTATATTTCCCTCCCTCCTATTCCCCCTCCCACTTGTTCTATTCTCTACTTTGATCCTGACCCTTTTCAAAATTGGATGCTTCCAACTTCCCTCCTCCCCAGCCTGCCCTCCCTTCCATCTTACCCCCTTTCATCCGCTTACCCCCCTACTCTCCTGGAGGGTGATATACCCTATTTAGTGTATATTTCATTCCCTCCTCAAGCCAAATTTAATGGGAATAAGGTTGATCCATTCCCTTTTACCTTTCTGTTCTTCCCCTCCATTGTAACCATTTTCCCTTGCCTCTTCTATATGAGATAGTTTATCCCATTCTGTCTCTCCCCATCTCCTCTCATTATATTCCTCTCTCACCTCTTAATTTCACCTTTTAAGTATCATCCCTTCCTGTTAAATTGGTCCTGTGCCCTCTATCTATGTATACCTGTAAACATATATGCACACATTCACATATGTATTCATATGCCCATATATCCTCACACACACACACATATATATATATATATATATATATATATATATATATATATATATATTTCTATTCCCTTTAACTACTGAGAAAAGTTTCATCGGTTACAATTACTGTTTTTCCATGTAGGAATGTTAATAGTTCAACTTTGATAAGTTCCTTATTTTTTTTCCCCTGTTTACCTTCTCATGCTTCTCTTGCTTCTTGTATCTGAATGTCAGATTTTCTATTCAACTCTTGTTTTTTCATCAAGAATGCTTGAAAGTGTCATTCCCCAATTGATAAATGGTCAAAGGATATGAACAGGCAGTTTTCAGAGAAAGAAATTAAAGCTATCTATAAGCACATGAAGAAATGCTCTAATTCACTATTGATTAGAGAAATGCAAATCAAAACAACTCTGAGGTACCACATCTCACCAGTTAGATTGGCTAAGATGACAAAACAGGAAAATGACAAATGCTGGAGAGGATGTGGGCAAACAGGAACACTAATGCATTGTTGGTGGAGTTGTGAACTGATCCAGCCTTTCTGGAAAGCAATCTGGAACTATGCCCAAAGGGCTATAAATACTTTCATACCCTTTGATCCAGCAATACCACTCCTAGGGTTATATCCCAAAGAGATCAAAGAAATGGGAGAAAGACCCATATGTACAAAAATGTTTATAGCAGCTCTTTTTGTTGTGGCAAAGAATTGGAAATTAAGGGGGTGTCCATCAATTGGGAAATGGCTGAACAAGTTGTGGTATATGCATGTTATGGAATATTATTGCGCTATAAGAAACGGGGAGCAGGCGGTCTTCATATTTACCTGGAGAGGCTTAAAAGAACTGATCCTGAGTGAGATGAGTAGAACCAGGAGGAATTTGTACACAATTACAGACACAACATATGTGTGATGACCAACTTTGATAGACTGGACTCTTCTCAACGATGCAGGGATATAAGTCAATCCCAAAAGACGCATGATGGAGAGAAAAACGTGCATCCAGAGAAAGAACTAGAAAGAACTAAATTTATATCCAGGTGGAAGCAAAATACCTGATCTTTTTTGTTCTCTTATTTGATTTTATGTCCTTTTTACCATTTTTCATTCCAGCTGGTACAATCCATCCTTATAACTGACCATTGTATAATGTGAAAGTATTTACAGATCCTATACTTGATTATAAGACGCCATGGGGGGGAGTTGGAAGGAGGGGGACAAAATGTGAAATTCAAGGAATTGTGGAATTGAATCCTGTAAACTAAAAGGAAACAAACAAATTAATAAATTAAAAATTGAATTAAAAAAAATGCTTGAAAGTCCTCTATTCCACTGAATGACGATATTTTCCCCTGAAACATCATACTCAGTTTTGCTGGGTAGGTAACTCTTGGTTTTAATCCCAGCTCCTTTGACCTCCAGAATATTGTATTCCAAGCCCTTCAATCCCTCAGTGTAGAAGCTGCTAGATCCTGGGTTATCCAGATTGTGTTTCCACAATATTCAAATTGTTTCTTCCTGGCTGCTTGTAATATTCTCTCCTTAATCTGGGAATTCTGGAACTTGGCTATAATATTCCTAGGAGTTTTCTTTTTGGGATCTTTTTCAGGAGGTGATCGGTAGATTCTTTCAACCTCTATTTTGCCCTCTGGTTCTAAAACATCAGGGCAGTTTTCTTTGAGAACTTCCTGGAGGAAGATTTCTAGGTTCTTACTTTGATCATGGCTTTCAGGTAGTCCAATAATTTTTAAATTATCTCTCCTGGGTATATTTTCCAGGTCAGTGGTTTTTCCCATGAGATATTTCACATTGCCTTCTATTCTTTCATTTGTTTGGATTTGTTTTTTTTTTTTTAAGCAATTGGGGTTAAGTAACTTGCTCAAAGTTACATGGCCAGTTATTTCTGGGTGTGGTGCTAAGTATCTGAGCCCAGATTCGATTCCCAGGTCATCCCTGACACTGGGGGCTGGTGCCCTTATTTGCTGAGCCACCTGGCCACCTCTAAGCAATTGGGGTTAAGTAACTTGCACAAGGTCACACGGCCAGGTGTTTCTGGGTGGGTGCTAAGTGTCTCAGCCTGGATTCAATCCCCAGGTCATCCTGACACTGGGGCCAGTGCTCTTGCTTGCTATGTGTTTGGATCTGTTTAACAGCATCTTGATTTCTCATAAAGTCATTTGCTTCCATTTGCTCCAATCTAATTCTGAAGCAATGATTCTCCTCATTGAGCTTTTGAGATTCTTTTTCCATCTGGCAAATTCAGCTTTTTAAGGCATTCTTCTCCTCATTGCCTTATTGAGCCTCTTTTGCCATTTGAGTAAGTCTGTTTTTTAAGGTGTGATTTTCCTCAGTCAGGCTGTTGCCTCTCATCTCATAATTTTCTTGCATCGTTCTCATTTTTCTTCCCAATTTTTCCTCCACTTCTCTTATCTGCTTCTTAAGGTCCTCTATTGCCTATAACCAGCTCATATTTTCCTTTGAAGCTTTTGGTGCAGGAGTTCTGACTTTACTGTCTTCCTCCTGTCCCATGTATTTCTCCTTTTTGTCCGCAACATAGGAGCCTAATGTTGGAATCTTCTGTCTGCTTTGTTTCCTTTGCCTGGTCATGTCGCTCCTGAGTCACTTGACTTTTGGGCTTTTTGCCACAGTAGGACTCTGCCACCAGACAGGGCAGCTTTCATCCAAAACGATGGGGTTTTCTCAGTTCCCAGAGGTATTAGATCGGAGGTATTAGGACCTCCACCCTAGACCGCAGTCCAGATCCAAGCAGATTAAAGCAAGAGCAATTACCCCTCAGACTGGTGCTTGGTCCCCCTACACTCTGCAGGCCAGGAGCTGAAGCTGCCACATGGCACTGGCTTGCTGTGCCTTGCTGTCTCAGCGGCTTGTTGCCCTGGCGGCAAAAGCTACACACTACCACTTACTGGGTTCCCAAGTCCAGACTGCACTGACCTCTCACTTTGTCCTTCGCATCTGTGTGTTGATAAATCTGGAAATGGCCACAGCTGCTGCTAATCTGGGGTCCCTCCCGCTGATCAGGCCCGCCCTGGGGATAAAGCCTTGCGGTGGGGCTGTGCTTGGCTCCCAGAACGCTGTGCTGGCTGATTCCTGCTGCCCTGCCGGACTGTCCTCAGCAGGAGGTTAGCTTCTCTGTGTCATTTTGTGGGTTCTGCAGCTCTAAAGTTTTTTCAGAGTCCCTTTTTTACATGGATTGGGGAAGGTGGAAACTGGAGCCATGTGGAGGTCCTACTTCTACTCTGCCATCTTGACTCCACCCCTTTCAGTGAGTTTATGAAATTCCTTTTTCATCTGGGCATTTTGGCTTTTTAATGGATTCTTTTCCTCGTTGGGTGTTCGGGCCTCTGTTGCCATTTGAGTTAGTCTATTTTTTAAGGTGTTATTTTCTTCAATCAGGCTGTTGACTCACTTTTTGTGATTTTCTTGCATCATCCTTATTTTTCTCCCCAATTTTTCCTGTACTTCTTTTACTTGATTTTCAAAATCCTTCTTGAGTTCCTCCATGGCCTGCGATCAGTTCATATTTTTCTTGGAAGCTTTTCATGTGGGAGTTTTGACTTTGTTGTCTTCTTTTGGTTCTATGTTTTGATCCTCTTTGCCCCCCAAAAGAAGATTCTATGGTCTGATTGTGCTTCCTTTATTTTCTCATCTCACCAGCCATTTATTTGACTTTTAAGCTCTTTGCCATGGTAGAACTCTGCTTGCAGAGTGGAGAGAGCTGTGTCCCAAATTTCTGGGTTTTTTTGTAGTTGTTCTCAGAGCTGTTCCCTCTACAACCGCCACAAATTCTGGCACGCTAGCATTCCTCATCCCAGGACAGCCACTGAAGACTGGGACCCAGATCCAAGCAGTTCAGAGCAAGAGCATTTACCCTCTGAATGGTTGCTTGTTCCCCCTATGATCTGCAGACCAGGAGCTCTGGAGGCAGGCATGCCATCATGCCAGACCACGCTCTTCTCTCACCCAGTTCAAGCAGAGTTCCCTACTGACCTTTTACTTTCTTTTTGGCACTTATGGGTTGAAATGTCTGGAAACTACCAGAAGTTTGCCTGGCTAGTCTGGGCTGTGGCTCAGGCCCAGGTCAGCTCACGCAGGATTTGGCTCCCAGCCTGGTATGGTAGAATCTTCCTGTCAGCTTGCCAGGCTGCCTTCAGTGGGAGATTTGTTTCTCTCTTTCACTTTGTTCGTTCTGTAGTGGTAAAATCTGTTTAGAGTCATATTTTTACAGGTTTTGGAGATGGTTGGAGTGGGAGCTCAAGCAGGTTCCTGCTTTTACTCTGCCATCATGGCGCTGTCCCCTTCAGTGTTGTTTTTGATCGATATTGTTAATAGTTTCCCCTTTTAAAAAAGTTTTATTTGATGCTTGTTGGTTCAGGGCTTCAGGTCTCCCATCTCTTGCTACCCTTGTCCTTTGAAGGTAGAGGAGGGATGCTCTGTACTGAATGATGAACATTTTCACACTTGATCATACCCTTCACATCCTAATGATTCAGAACTGTAGATCAGTTATACAAACCCTGTTCTAAACTCCCTACCACCTTATTGCTTATTGCCATCCCTTCACCCTTTCACCCCAAAGTTTCACCCTAACTTTACCTAGCCTTTTCACTCTGTCCTCTGAAGTGCCATATTCCATAGGCAGTAAACTTCCCTTCATCTTAAATTTTTCCCTTCCCACTCCTCTCTGCCAGCTCTTACTGGAACCTTGTTCTCCTTCTGATGACACAGCCTCCCTGGCCACCCCTTTCCAGAATTGTCTTAGAACATTATATTGCTGAGAAGAACCTAGTCTGTCATAGTTGATCATTATACAGTGTTACTATGTACAAAGTTCTCTTGGTTGTTCTGCTGTCTTTGCTCAGCATAAGTTAATGTAAACCTTTCCAGGTTTTTCTGTGATCCACCTCCTCATCATTTCGTATAGCACAATAACATTCCATAACTTGTTCAGACATTCCCTAATTGATGGGCATTTTGTCAGTTTCCATTTCTTTGCCACTACAAAAAGAGCCTACCTTCCTTTAAGTCCCCACTAAAATCCCATCTTCTATGTGAAGTCTTTTTCAACCCTTTTAATTCTAGGAACTTCCTTCTCTTTTAATGATTTTTTATTTATCTTGTGTATAGCATGTTTGCACTTACTTGTTTATTTGTCTCCTATATTAGATCGTGAACTCTTTCATAGCATGGACTGTTTGTTTTGTCTCGTTTTGTTTCCCCAGCATTTAGGTGCTTAAGAAATAGTTATTGAGAGGCGGCCAGGTAGCACAGCAAATCAGAGCACCGGCTCAGCACAACCTGGAGATCGAATCTGCGCTCAGACACTTAGCACCCACCCAGAAACACCTGGCGTGTAACCTTGAGCAAATTACTTATACCCAATTGTTTAGGGGCAGCCAGGTGGCTCAGCGAGTAAGAGCACTGGCTCCAGTGTTGGGATGACCTGGAGATTGAATCCTGGGCTCAGACACTCAGCACCACATCCAGAAATAACTGTCCGTGTAACCTTGAGCAAGTTACTTAGCCCTGATTGCTTTAAAAAAAAAAAAAAGGAAAGAAAAAAAGAAATAGTTATTGACTGACTTCATGGTCTTTAATCACTTATCTATTGGGGAATTGATTTTGGTCTTAATCTATTTTTGTTAGTTGTCTACATACCTTTGAATAGTTTCGAATGTTTTTTTTAAAATTTCTAATAATTATTTCCTATGGGTTCTATAATGTTTTGTTGATAGACCTATTCAAATATTTCCTAATTGATGAGTGCCCGCCATTTTGCCCTGTTTAATTCCCCACCCCTGCCCCATGCCTCAGAAAAAAGTGTAGCTCTGTATATTTTTGTGTGTATGTGGGGCTTTTCCTTCTGTCCCTCTTTGGTGAATATACCTAGGTATGAACTGTTTCATGACATTTTTCTTGTTTCACATTATTTTCTAGAATGGATAATAGTCATTGTGTCCTTATTTCTGTCCATTTCCCATTTTCTGGAGCAAATGGCTTGTTTAAATTTGTCAAGTTGGAACAGTTGTAATCATAGGCAGTCACATCTTTTATCTTCATCCTTCTAATTTTTTCTTGCTGTTGATCTTTGCTATGTATAGTTCATTATCTCACTGAACAAAAAACAGCTGATTCTGAAATGATTCTCCAGTTAGCAGACATTTTTTGGCCAAGGATTGGTGAGTTTTATTTTTCATTATTTTTTCTGAGTTTACCACATCCAGTTGCTTTGTGAACCTTTATTGATAAAAGTATTACTAACATAAAACCATGAGTCTCCTGAGTAGTCTATAACATATTTTTCCTGTTTCTTGGATTCTTGATTTGCTATTCTCTTTGTAGCTGTTATTTTCAGTGTGAAGTCAATCAATATCAAAATATATGTTGATGTAATTTGAAGGATTTTGCCACGATCTTCATAGAATTCATCTACTTAATCCTTGGGAACAGATGTTGGCACATATGGTGCAGTCATCTTTATTGTCATTGTTTGGTTATGCTCATTGTGAGTACTGTATGGTGAGTTAACCATGTGTTCTGTGATAGTGCCTTTGAGTGTTCTGCTAGGTACTTTGCTGTCTTTCTGTCTTCCAAGTTTTTCAGTAATGTGTTGACCTACTTATTTTTTTTTTCCAAATATCATTCAATCCAGTTTCCTAAGTATTACCTTGAGAGAGGCCACAGAATTGGTGGGAAACAAAAATATTCTTTTCTTTGGGGTAAGGGAGGTAGAATGGAGGAGAATTGTGTGTGTGTGTGTGTGTGTGTGTGTGTGTGTGTGTGTGTGAAAACATCAGTGAAAGGAAATATAAAACACTTCTAGGATGACTTCTTTTCCTTGAGGGTAGTATTGGATACTCCCACAAAGGTAGGTTCTCTCTATTTCTCCCTCACCCCAGCTTGTCCTCATATTGGCATGTCTTCCTCCATTGCTCAAATGATGAGGCTAGCTACAAGCATAACCCTTTGGCTACCACTGACTTTTTCTCACAGTCCTAGGGATTATCTTCATGTGGTGAGGATACATACCTTTCTGCTTTTTACCACAATAGCTTCTGAGCCCTTATCAATGCGCTTACCTAAGATACAGTCACCGTTATACCTTTAACTCTTTTTAAGAAAAAAATTTTATTGATATCCTTTGTTTTGAAATTATATAAATTTCCCTTTTAAAAGAAAAAGAGGAAGAAGAAAAAAATAATCAGTACGTTGAAAATATCAGAAAATATCTGAAGGATTCCATACCTGGTTACCTTCTGTCTCTTTAAAGGAAAGGAGGGATGTGTCTTCTCATATTTCATATTTGAAGCAATGCTTCTTCTTTATAATTTTGCAGTTGACACTCCTTGTCCTTAGTTTATTCTCTTAGTTTCTTTGTCTTTCTCAATTTATTAATTTTTTGGGTGAGAATACTGGGGTTAAATGACTTGCCCAAGGTCACACAACTATTAAGTACCACATGTCTGAGGCAGGATTTGAATTCATGTCCTTCTGACTCCAGGGGTGGTGCTTCATCACTGCGCCACCTAGCTGCCCCCGTCTGTCTCTTTACGTAGTTTTTCTCTGATGTACCTTTGGCTTCTTATATAGTTTTTCTGACCTCCTATACCTTCTCTATCCTTAAATCAGAATTTTCCAGTGGCCAACAACTCATCTTTTGTGAACTGAAACTAAAAAAATCCACTTTCTTTCAGACCTGAACCCAGCAGTCCTTACATCATGTTCCTGTAATATCCAAGCAGTCAATTTATTTATAATTTTGTCAGTTACAATCCTTTTATAATTCTAAAACTTTTCTTATGTTGGTGAGTTGATGGATCATGGTGCCCTGTAGCTATCATTACCTCAGTCATTGCTGTCTTCTAAACCGGTCCTCTCATATTTTTCTGAGAGACTCTTCTCTGTCTCATCTCCAGAACAATTTGTGCATCTTCCCAGTATTTTATCTGAAATGCAACATTTCTTTTCCAGTTCATTTTATTAGTTTTCTTATGTGGTAGAAGTTAGGCATATGGAAATTCCATTATGACATTCTGGGTACTGAGAAGATAAGTTTGCCAAAATCTGATTGTTTCTCCTTGTGATCTGTTGTTCAGATACTTGAAGAGTGCTTTCATGTCCCCCCCCAGAGCCTTCTCTTCTCCAGGATAAATAGTTTGTAACCCCAGTTCCTTCAAATGTGATGAACTCAGGGCTTTTAACCATCCTGATTGCCTTCCTAGACATTCTTCTGGAAAGCCTTCTTGCCATGCTATACTTCTGGACAACTTCCTTAATGCTAAGGGATTAAGGTTCTCAGCACACACACAAATACACACACACACACACACACACACACAAAATTTGCCATGATAGGATGTTAACTGCCTTTTCTCTCTTCATGTATAACTTTCAAACAAAAATGAACAAAAATGCCCCCTGTCCCCATCTACCCTGGACAGAACTTTACTATATGCAATTTCCCCCATTGAAATATAAACTCTTTTGAGGGTAGGAACTAACTTAGCATAGGACTTAGAACAGGGCTTGTAATATAATAAGCCCTTAAATAAAAAATTTTTCATTTGTTCCTTCATTTCTCAGATGCATGTCCAAGAAATAATCACATTATGCCTTCTTCATTTGTTATAAATATTTAAAAAAAAACTTAGTCATATATTGTCTTGAACAGATAATTAAGTTTCACATATAGTAGTATAGACTCTAACTGGGTGCTAGTGACCAAAACTGAGTGATATACTAAAGTTGAGCAAAGAATTATGTTTTGTCCTATGTAGGGAGGACAGAAGGAAAATGACTTGAAACTTGGAAGTTAGGTTGATTTTGAATTAGGAAGAAAGAAAGGTATACTATGTGTACAGGAGGGACAGTGGTTTAAGGAGAAGAAAGATAGAATGTCTAAAAACAGGCTTGGAATCAGAATAAATTTGAATATAGAATGCTTTTGGGATAGTGAGGAAATAGGCCTGATTCAAATGCAGATATATTACTTTTTTTGGAAATAAGTGATGCACTTAATAGAGTGCTGGACTTGGAATCATGAAGACCTGAGTTCAAATTTTGCCCCATTTGTTATTGGCTGTGACTCTGGACTAGTCACTTAACATTATCTTAGTCTGTTTCCTTATCTGTAAAATGGGGTAATAGCACCTTCCTTTCAAGATTGTTGTCAAGAACAAATGAGATCATATATGTAAATCACTTTGTGAACCTTCAAAATGCTGTATAAATGTTATCTATTATTTTTTGGTATGTGGTTAAAAATATCTTAGTTTTATTAATAGAAAATTATGATGCTACATATACAAGTGGATTATTTTACATTAAACTGGGAAAACAGCTTTCTAAATTATTGTATTCTAGGTTTTTTGTAGGTTTCAATTTTTAAGTTTATATGTTGCATTGTATTTTGTTACACAATTGAAAAATATACCTTGGGAAAAGGCCAAATAGATCAGAGTGTTAATTCTGTAAGGTGTTTTTTGTTGGTAAACTTTTATGACTGGGATTGTGTTGGCAGTTTTATACTCTTTGAGGAAGTTAAAAGTGAATAGAAATACTTATTAAGCTAAGAAAAGTTCACTCGTTCATACTACACTCATTTCTGTATCCTCTTTCCAATGTCATTTAGTCTTTTGAGAAGCAGACAGATAATTTTCTAAAATATCATAACCTTGTTTTATTGTGGATGGGTTATTTTATATTAGATAATTAATCTTAAATGATACTAAATTTCCTTAAAGTTAGGATATTTACTTAAGGATTTACAACTCAATTCACATATGAAAAATTCATTAAGGAAAAAGGAATAATGGATAAACGTCAAACATGAACTTGTTTAAACAATTTTCAAGATATTCTGGTTCTTCTGTAGTGATATTGAACTCTGTAGTCATAGACTTTAATTTGTGCATAGAACTGACCTGATGCTGTGCAGGGATACTCATTGCATCCCTTCATTCAATTCACTCTAATTATCCCCAACTTCCTGGGGAGCCTGCTTAGAACTGGTCATGAATGTGTATTATTAAGTATTAAGATACTTGGATGCCCTCGTTACATGTACCAAAGTAGTTTTAGGCATGAAATTTACACATAAATGATAGGTATAGAAAGTCATTGTTTGCTGTGATTTTATTTTATCAAACTTACTGTGTATGGTACTGAAGTAGGGTTAGGTCATTTTGACAGTGATTTAAACTTGAAATAAAATTGATTGTTAATATAGTTCTTAAGCTCTTGCACTTTATTGTTTATTACGTATTACACATTGTTCAAGTAGTGATAGTGTGTTAATCATCTTTTGAACATACAATTTTGCAATTTTATATGCATATTTTAGGGTGATGGTAATTACTTTTTGCTAGGAGCATTTGTCAATGCAGAGTTTTGTCTCTTCAAGGTTCATGTGAAAATGGCAGATGAGGCTGTCTGTGTTGGCCCAGCTCCCACCAGCAAAAGCTACCTCAACATGGATGCCATCATGGAAGCCATTAAGAAAACCAGGGCCCAAGCTGTGAGTCTGAATGAATCTATCTGCTGCAGCTGTTTCATATATAGTAAACAGAAAAGCTAAGAGTTTGTATTTTTTTAAAAATTAAAAAAAAGAGAGAGAGAATGATTGACTATGTTGTTGCACTTAGTTCATGTCACATGAGTTAAATGTGGCCGAAATCACTACTGGAAATCAAAGGCTTTGTAGCATCTGGCAGTGCTGGTCGCCGATCCTGCAGGTGGCTGCTGGATTCAGCTTTCACACCAGGGAGCAGCTTCAGTTCATTTCCAAATTCCCCCCTTCTCTCCACAAAAAAATACCAATTAGTTTTGAGCATTAACTCTTTCAGTGTCATAACAGTTTTTAAAAATGTTAAATTGTAATCAGCTTCCCAAAAGACTTTTGTTTGAATTCAGCTTTAATCCTTTAAAAATTATACACGTATAATTACACTTACAGAAATGTAAGTCATGCATTCAATAATTTAGTTACATGATGTCAACAGAATGCGCATTAGTTTAGATGGATAAATGCAGGCTGCGTATTTTTTTTCCTTCATTCTTTCCCTTTTCCTTTATTCACATTCAATTTAAAAGAAATACACAGAAAAAGCAATGAAATAAAGGCATGATAATTGAAATAAAAATGTTTGTGCATATGAATATATACAATTTTACTATCACATATTTAACTGTCACGTTTCAAAATATGCAGAATCATCTTTAAAATTGAGTGGAGGCAATGAACACTAGCAATTAGCCTGGAGTGCCTCGATTAGCATTTAGATTTCTATTGAAATAAATGTTTTGTTTAAATAAAAACCTGAATTTATGAATGCATATTGTAGCTATTTAGTGTTTATTCACACAGCTAATGAGTATAAAATATTTTCATGTTTTAACTATGGCCCATCATAATATTTTTAGTTAATTGTTTACATGAAATTAAATTAGTGTGGTGGAATTCTCTGCTTATGTTGCATTGCTGTGTATTCTATTTTATAAAATACTTGCATGCAGAGAGGTAGCATGAAGTAGTGAAAATAACACTGAACGTGAAGTCAGAAGACCTGGGCTTAAGTTTCTGTTTTGATAGTGATTAGCTACAAAGACTTGGACAAATCATTTGACTTGGTTAAACCTTATCTGTAAAATGGGAATATAATTTTTTTTGCTGTTTTTTAAAGGCATTTGAATATACTTAGTAAACAAGAAGCATCATAAGGGATAGGATTTTAAAAACATTTTAGTAGTATTAATAACATTAATAAGTGTACTCAGTTTAAAATTATAGTGCTTTATAGTATGTGTATATGTTTATATATTGTTAGGATCTGCACTGTATACCTCATGATATTGGGTCATATGTCTTAGTACTTTAAACATAATTTTCTTACTAGAATGTACAGTATTGAACAATAGGATAATCGCTAGCATTATGTGTGATGAAATGTAGCAGAGTGAAAAATTATTGCATAGGAAGGCAAAAAGATGTCACATATAGTAAAGGATATATTGAATTAACTTTTTTTTCTATTTTTATTTTTAAGGTACATCCAGGGTATGGGTTTCTTTCAGAGAACAAAGAATTTGCTAAGTTGTTGGTAAGCTTTTATTGATACTTGGTAGATTATCAATTAATAGTTTTCATTGTATTGGTAGGATGAGTGTTTTTTTATATTTGCCTATGAACATTTTATTAATCCTTCCCCAAATTTTAATGGTCTAATTGTTTTTTGAAAATATTTTGCAACATTGAAAACTTTAGTAGTCTTTAGTTTGGAATTTGAAGATAATCCTAACAGTGGAAAAATTATAAAATCTCTGGTGTCGCCAGTAAATAACCTCTAGTTTAATAAGGACAGCTAGATGATACAGTGCATGGAGTGCTGGGCCTGTGGTCAGTAAGACCCATCTTCCTGAGTTCAAATCTGGCTTCAGACACTTACTAATTGTGGGACTCAGAGCAAGTCACTTAACTCTGTTTGCCTCATCTGTAAAATGAGCTGAAGAAGGAATTGGCAAAGCACACCAACATTGGCTTAGAAAACCCCAAATGGGGTCACAAAGAATGGGTCACAATTGAAATGACTGAACAACAGCAACTCTAGTTCATCTGATAATTCTCTCTAGTTTATAATTTTAATCTTGTAGTTCTAAAATTATATCTCAGGGTTGTTTGACATATTTATGTAGTAAAAGGAGCAAGAAGTGAAAATCATGGTGTTTTTTAGTTAGTGCATTAGAGGAGATGTGTTTTTTGAGTGAAACTGAAGTTACGTAAAATGCGATCAAAGAGCCAGATAGTCCTGGACTTTCTTTCCGAATTTGACTTTGATTGTAGTAGATAGTTCAACAATTTTTATCCCCATTTTGTGGTAAATGTAATTATAATTTAATAATTTGATCAGGGTCATTAGATTTTAAGGATTCATCCCAAATGTAATTTTTATTTAAAACACTGATATATCTCATTTCATTCCTAAATTCATAGTAGTATTAGAAGTAATCTTCAGTACTGTATAGTCCACATGCTTTCTCTCCTTCTCCAAGGAAACTGAAGAATAGAGAGGTCATGGCTTAACTGATTTCACTGAAGCTAGTTAATGTCAGGGAATGTCAGCGGAAAGTAAATCACATTGAAATAGAATTCCTAAACTCAGGTTTAACAGCTGAATCCAGTATAGATGTATTGTGTTCATTCTCTGATACCCTTCTTGATTCTCTTTTAGTACTGGGTATCTCTGCCATGCTTCTGTTTTAGCTATATTTTCTTGTTAGATATTTAGATAAAATCCAGTTATCTCTTAAGAAAAAAAAAAGACCATAAGCAAATATTATACTCTGGTTTTTTTTTTTTTTTGAGTTAACAAGCTTACTTTAATCAGTCAGATATGTATCATTTACCTAGTTCAGGGGAAAAAGGTCAGCACCCCGAACTTCAGAATATACAGACAGAATTATCAAGACAGAAACAGATCAAGTAGACAGATTTCTAACCTGTCCAACCATTACATCCAATCCAAATCAACATCTGGGTTTCAAAGCCGGGGAACTCTCAACAATGGCTTCCCAGAGTTTCATCTGATCAAATCACAGAACACTTCTCAAAGTGAGCCCCCTATACTTTGTTTTATAGAAGAATTACTGAGTCCCAGAGCATGAGTGATTTCCTGATTGTTGCATTGAGATGAGCCAACACAGGAATTTTACCCAATTTGTCAGACTAAGATTTGTCTGTTTTAAGGCAAGATTACAACTGGAAAGCAGTATGCTAATATACTCATGCAATTTAAAAAAATTATGTAACTAATAGCATTACTGATTATCTTTGGAATTTAGTGATTATTTTCCCATTTCTATAATAGGTGGAAGTCCTCATTCACCTTGAGTTGCAAAATTCTTAATTTGAAGTCTTTTTTTTCTAATGAAACATTAAAACATTATCTAGGGTAGAGATTCCTAACTTGTTCATGGAACTACCATGTGGTTTATGGATAGATTTCAGAGGGTTTACAAAACTATGTCATAATTTTAAAAGCTGCTTTTTCATATTGAATTGTTTTAATGGTCTCAAAATTCAGTGACAGATTTTTGGTCAAGTTGTTTCCATGTAGAAATTACTGGTTTTGAAAATTAATAACTTAAAACTGCCACAAATGGTCCACAGAAACATTGCTTCCCTCTGAAGCTTTTACAATGTATTGTAATCATTAACCAGTCTTTTACTATTAAACTTAAGTGGCCAATTTCAGTATAATTGGTTTCCTTTTTAGTCCTACGTCTTTTGTTTTATGCATTTAAAGGGGGCCATTGCTTTACTAGTCTGACAAAAAGGGCATAACATGACATGACATGACATGACATAAAAATTAAGAATTCCTGAGCTAGAGTATTTGTTTGTAGTTGGCTAGTACTAAAAATAACATAAGAAATGAAGTTGTTTTAAGTCATATTGTTATGTCATACATCATACTGTATTTTTTTTTTTAAAGCAATCGGGGTTAAGTAACTTGCTCAAGGTTACACGGCCAGTTATTTCTGGATGTGGTGCTAAGTATCTGAGCCCAGATTTGATCCCCCAGGTTATCCTGGCACTGGGGCTGGTGCTCTTACTCGCTGAGCCACATGGCCACCCCTAACCAATTGGGGTTAAGTAACTTGCTCAAGGTTACACGGCCAGGTGTTTCTGGGTGGATGCTAAGTGTCTGAGCCCAGATTCGATCCTCCAGGTCATCCAGACACTGGGGCCGGTGCTCTTAGTCGCTGTGCTACCTGGCCGCGCCCATTATACTGTATTATTGGCTTCTAACCATTATATTTTAGCAGTTATTATTCTGAGCTGGTTATATTTTCATTAATATGATTGTGATACAATATAAAAGTATGGGTGCCCATAGAGTCATAGATAACTCTATGAACAATCTTGGATGATGTTAGGTACATGATTGTAGGGTGTTTTCATGTTTCTTGGTTCATGTTTAGTTTTCATTACTTGTTTTCTCCTAAGCTTGAAATTTAATCAAGTACAGCTTTTGAAACAGAGAAAATGTTTTGTTTTTCCCCATTGGGGGAAAATTTCTATTTATTTATTTTTTGTTACCTCACAATGATGGAATTCAGCATATAATGCCTTTTGTTTAGAAAAATCAAGTTTTGTACTTCTGACGTTTTTATAAATTTTTAGAAAGGACTTGTGTATAAAGTGATTTATTAATTTTTTTTTGTATTTTTATTTTGGATATTTTTTGAGAATCTCTTTACCTTTTTACATTTTAAATGATAGTACAATATTTGACACCTTTGACCAATTCTTCAAGAATTGCTACAAAATGGTAGAATATTTTGCCTAAATGATTCATGTAAAAATAACAATTTTCTATAGTTTTATTGTGATCAAATAGGTTTTCTTTTTAAAACTATTTTCTGTTCTTTAATCCTCTCTGAGTTCCTTTTATTCCTAGCTTTAAAGGAACTAGAAAGGGTAGGTAAAACAGTAGTACTTCTAGGCTTGCTGGTGGTTGTTCTATCCTTTTATATCTTTCACAAATAAGATTTGAAGACTTATTGCTCATTGTCCTTATTTCCTGACACTACATAGGAATAGACTGGAATGATTAAGGGTCTTAATATATATATATATAATATAGTATTATCCCTCCCTATTTTCTTCACTATTGGCTATACGTATACTTTACTAAAATACTGTGACTCACTGGTCTTTTAGGTGGAATCTTATTGCTTCTTGCTCCCCACTCCTACTTCACAAAGCTCTCTCTTTTCTTTCTCGTTCATCATTTCCCAGCTTCTGTCCTCACACTTTGATTTTAACATCCATATAGATTCTTAAACTCCCATACCTTTCAATTCCTCAGTCTTCTTAAATTCTATGACCCACTCCTTCATTCTACCTCCACCACATACTCCTTGTATTTCACTAATATTTACAAGATATTCCTGTCTGTATTCACCTTAATTCCATCTTTCCCTATGTCATACCTCCTGACCCTATTCTTCACCCTATTTCTTCTTTCTTTTCTTTCTCAGCCCATTATTCCTTCTCTTAATTTAATTTCCTCCCTTTCCAATCTCAACTTGATAACTAATTCAACTTTGTTGTCCTTTACTCAAAAATCCCTTGCCCATGTGTCATCTTTCTGCTTATCCCTTGCAAACCTAGTTTTGAATTATCCCGCATTTGATCATTCTAATTATTCTACCAGGTGACTTCCATTCCTATTCATAGACTGCTCAATGTAGCTGGAATAGTTAACATAACCACGATAAATTCATGCTATCCAACTTCAATTGGGCCCTTAATGAAGCAAGACAATGAATTAATATTTTTATTTCTCACTAATTGATTCTGTAACTACTTTCCCATAGAAGCTATTCTAAATTTCTCAAGCCTTTCACACTTTCTCCAACTCTTTAAGGTGAGGACCTTGCTTCTTAATTTACTAAAACAATCGAGGTCATTGGATGTGAGTTCACTCTTTTTTCCCTTTTCTTTGTTTTAGAGTCTCTTGTCTCCTTTCCCTCAGTCTCTGACACTGTGAGGGTTGTTTTCTTGCCAAGGCCAACCACCATATTTGTGAGCTTGATCTTGTCTCCTCTCATTTTCTCTGTAGATTTCAACTTCAGTAATTCCCACCCTGACCTCTTGTCATCTACTGATTCCTACTCTGTTACCTTCAATTGTATAAGTCTCCTCTATCCTTAAAAAAACTTTCATTACATCCTACTATAGGGAAAACTATCTTAATTCAGTGCAACCATTTCCTCTCTGTCATTCACTCTTCAACCCTTTTCATTCTGACTTTGAAATTCATCAGTCATCTGAAACTCTCTCCAAATTCACTAATGCTCTCTTACTTGCCAGATCTGATTTTTTTTATACTTACTCATCTTTCTCAACTTTTTTACTGCACCATTACTACTTCTTTGTGTTTTTGTGACACTCCTCTCTTACTTGTATAACCTCTCAATCAGTGTGCTACTCAACAGTCCATATCATACCCCCTAACTGTGGCTATTCTTCCTGAATGTTTTTCTCTTGTTGACTTCCTTACCTCTTGTGGGTTGAACTGTCATCTTCATGCTATTGACTGCCAGATTAGTGTATCCAAGCCCCAGTGTTTCCTTTGACTTTTCTGTTTCACATGTTCATTGCTTATTGGACATCTCAAACTCAACATATTCAAAATAGTGCCCATGATCTTTTCTCCCAACCTAACCCTTTTCCAAATCTCCCTGTTTGTGTTGAAAAGACACCACTGTTCTTCCAGTCTGTTTGCTTCATAACCTCTGCATCATTCTTGACTCCTCATTTCTTCTTGTCCCACATAGCCAGTTAATTGCCAGATCATGCCGTTTCTCTTTCCACAGCATATCTTGAACCTAGTGCCTTCTCCATATGAATCATGAATCACTTTAGTTCAGGTTCTTACCGTCTTTAGGACAAATATGACTTCTCATTCCCCTCCTTAATCAACTCTACTTATTCCTTGTTATTGTGTGATAAAACATAAATTCTTGTGTTTAGCTTTTAAAGTCCTTCACAGCTGGATGCTAACATGGTGTATTACTTCTTTTTCACTTTGCTGTTCACCCAGATTGGTTTTCTCACTGTTCTTCATGCATGTGCCCCTTCATTTCTCTTCACCATGCTTGGAATGCATATTTGTTTTAACTCTTCTTCATAGTGGTCCTGTTCTTTTTTTCATGAGGAAGAGACAACATGTACCAGGTGACTCAAAACATCATTATCACCTTGGATCATCTATCCTATGTTGAAAAAGATAGCTCAGAACATTGGGAATAATAGTACCAACCAAACCGTAAGACTTGCTTTCAGTTCAACCACTGTAGCCGTCATTTAAAGAAATCATTGTGGGCCCGCCTTCCTTCCACTATTTCCACCACCAGTAACAGTTGCTTACCAGTTACCACCAACAGGCTGTTATGCACAAGAGCCCTAGGAGAGTTATTAGCTCCCAGATCACTGGACCTCCTTACAGCTCAGCACTCACAGCTGTTATCTGGGGAAACAAGCCTTCCTTTCAGGCTACCAACAAGCTGCCATTCACAAAGCACTAAAGTCACACTGAAGCAGCAAGGCACCCTTACGGAAAGGTATTAAAAACATTCCCTAAGGGAAATGACATTTGCTTTTGCACCCTAAGGACCAGGGAACCTTTCCATCTAATTAGTGACTGAAACCTTCTTTATGTATCGTGTCCCTCATTTGACTGTGAACTTCCTGAGATCTGGGACTATCTTCCTTTTCTGTTTGAATCCCCAGCACTTTGCATAGTGATTTGCACATAATAAGTGCTTAATATATTTTTCATCCATCCATCCATCCATCCATCCATCCATCCATCCATCCATCCATCCATCCATCCTCATTTCTAGCCTAACTATACTATGTGAAGCTTTCTATGATCTGTTCAACTACTGTTTCCCTCCCTTTCAAACTACCTTATATTTAATTGATTTACATTTATTCTCTGTATTCTTATGTATGTTTTTGTTGCTACCCTTGTTAAAATAATTCCTAACCCCTGGACAGAAGGAATTGTTTTATTCCTTGTAATGATATCTCTAGCACTTAGCATGGTATGTGACACATAATAGTAGGCACTAAATAAGTACTTGATTGAGTTTGATCATTGAAATTGTTGTTAAAATAGACATATCCGAGCATATCTACTTGGCTACCTTCCTGGTTTTTATTTACTTTATTTCCTCTGGAGTGATACAGAAATATAATTTTTTAAAAGGACTATAATAAAAATGTATTTTGTGTAGATTTCATAATCTGTATTTAATTTTAATGCCTATGTTGCCATTAACATATTTCAAAAGCAAGCATAAAAGTAAAAGTAAATTTGAAGTGTTTTCTGTGTGTTGGGCATATATTTTATGAGTAAGCTGTGGTGAAATCTTGGACATTTTTTGCTCTGTAACTGTGGGAGAAGTTATTTCAATTTGTAATAGTTTACTTTTCTGTAAAATAAGAGTTGGGTAAGTTGTTCTCTAGGGTCCATTCCAACACTTAAGTTTCTGTGATTTTAAATAAATCCCATATGGTATATAATGTCTGCTTAATAATAGTAGTATAGGGACAGCTAGGTGGCGCACTGAATAGAGCACTGGCCCTGGAGTCAGGAGTACCTGAGTTCAAATGCGGCCACAGAAACTTGACACACTTACTAGCTGTGTGACCTTGGGCAAGTCACTTAACCCCAGTTGCCTTGACTCCCCCCCGAAAAAAAAAACCCTAAACAAATAATACTAGTATAATTCTTTTTATTATCAGAACTTCAAAAATAAATATCTTGGTTAACATTGGTTGGTTGTTTTGAATAATGGCCTTTTGGAGACATGTGACATCCATGGAATATGAAATAAGGGGTCTGTGCTGAGCGGTTAAGGCCATGTCATTGTGTTTCCTTATGTTTGTGGGATAGGAGACACAAGAGAGTTTAAATGCTGATAGTCATAAGTGCTCTGGTGAAAACAAGAGGAAAAATAGATAATGTACAATAAAGTTTGAAACCCTGTATGATAGGATTTGTTTTACAAGTAGTAATATCATTTTTGAATGTTTTTATTTTAGGACAGTATAGCTAATAATTCATTTACTTCAAGCTTTTTTATTTTGATTGAATAGTAAACTGTTGATTTTATTTAATATGTGTACCTCTGTGCTACTACATTATTTATTATCTTTATTAATTTGTTTGTTTACTGTTAGTTTACAAGAATCAGTTCCACAATCCCTTGAGTTTCAAATTTTCTCCTCCTTCCCTCCTTCCCTCTCCTTCCCTCCCCCCCCCCGAAGGCAGCATCCAATCTAGTATAGGATCTGCAAATACTTTCACATTATACATTAGATTATAAAGAAGGATGGTAATGGATGGAATAAACAATGAGAAAGGGGAAACAAAGCCAAACAAAAAAAGCTACTATATTTTTAAAAGATTTTGTTAACAGTTCATATTCTATATGAAAAAAAAAAAACAATTCATATTCTGATATCTCCCTTCTTTCAAACTTTTCTCTTTTTTGTGCAAGATTCTATCACTTTCCTTTTAAAAAAAAATTTTTTTTAAAGCAATTGGGGTTAAGTAACTTGCTCAAGGTTACACGGCCAGTTATTTCTGGGTGTGGTGCAAAGTATCTGAGCCTGAATTTGATCCTAGGTCATCCCAACACTGGGGCTGGTGCTCTTACTCGCTGAGCCACCTAGCTGCTCCTAAGCAATTGGGGTTAAGTAACTTGCTCAAGGTTACATGGCCAGGTGTTTCTGGGTGGGTGCTAAGTGTCTGAGCCCAGATTCAATCCCTAGGTCATCCCAACACTGGGGCTGGTGTTCTTACTTGCTGTGCTACCTGGCCGCCCCAATGCTATCATTTTTCTGATCACCCAGGTTCCTAACTTCAGAATCATCTTCAACTTTTCCTTCTCCTTAACATCTCCACCTCCAAATCTCCCTCCCCATGTCTTCTTGTTTCTATGTCCGTGAATTTCTCAGTTCTTTTTTTTTCAACTTTACACCAGCCTAGTTCAGACCCTTATCACCTCTTAACCTGAAGTAAATAATAGTTGATTAATTCTGTTTCTAGTCTTTCCCCCTTGAACTCATCTTCTATATAATTGCCAAAATAATTTTCCTAGTGCACACTTAGGAACAACTTTGCTGAAAATATTTCAGTATTTCCCTCTTGCTTCTTTTTTTCCCCATTTTTTCAAATGCTTTATTAACTTTTGATTTACATCATTCATTTCCACCAGATTTTGAGTTACAAATTTTCTCCCCCTTTTTCCTCTACCCACCGCCCCAAAATAGCAGTCCCACGGGATATCCCCTCCTCCAGTCTGCTCTCTCCCATATTTTCTCCCATACCCCTTTCGACTTTTCCAGTAGGGCATGGTGGATCTCTATGCCCAAGTGCCTGTATATCTTATTTCCCAATTACATGTAAAATAGTATTAATAATAGTGTATGTGTGTATACACATATATGTATATATATGTATATATATATTTAAACATTTTATTTTAAAACTTTGAATTCCAGATTCATTCCCTTCCTCCCTTGTCACCCACCCATACTGGGAAGATAAGCAGTTCAGTATAGGTTGTATATGTGTAGCTAATGCAAAACAATAGCATAGTAGATATATTGTAAAAGACTGACTACATTTCCCTCTCTCCTATTCCACCTCCCACTTGTTCTATTCTCTACCTTGATCCTGTCCCTTTTCAAAAGTGGGTGCTTCCAACTTCCCTCCCCCCCAGCCTGCCTTCCCTCTTATCCCCTTCGCCCCTACTGTTCTGTAGGGTGAGATACCCTATTTAGTGTGTATTTCATTCCCTCCCCCAGCCAAATTTAATGGGAATAAGGTTGAGCATTCCTTTTTACTTTCTATATGAGATAGTTCACCTCATTCTGTCTCTCCCCATCTCCTCTCATTATATTCCTCTCTCACCTCTTAATTTCACCTTTTAGGTATCATCCCTTGCTTTTAAATTGGTCCTATGCCCTCTGTGTATACCTGTAAACATATACACACATATTCACATATGTATTCATATGCCCATATACCCTCACACATAGACATATATATATATATATATATATATATATATATATATATATATATATA
>NW_027187289.1:3945835-3948578 GCF_028583685.1 Petaurus breviceps papuanus
ATATATATATATATATATATATATATATATATATATATATATATATACACACATATTTCTATTCCCTTCAACTATTTTCATACTGAGAAAAGTTTCATCAGTTACAATTATTGCCTTTCCATGTAGTTCAACTTTGATAAGTTGCTTATGATTTCTTTTCCCTGTTTACCTTTTCATGCTTCTCTTGTTTCTTGTATCTGAATATCAAATTTTCTATTCAACTTTGGTTTTTCCATCAAGAATGCTTGAAAGTCCTCTATTCTACTGAATGACCATATTTTCTCTTGAAACATGATACTCAGTTTTGCTGGGTAAGTGATTCTTGGTTTTAATCCCAGCTCCTTTGACCTCCAGAATATCATATTCCAAGCCCTTTGATCCCTCAGTGTAGAAGCTGCCAGATTCTGTGTTATCCTGATTGTGTTTCCACAATATTCAAAATGTTTCTTCCTGGATGCTTATAATATTCTCTCCTTGATCTGGGAATTCCGGAACCTGGTTATAATATTCCTAGGAGTTTTCTTTTTGGGATCTTTTTCAGGAGGTGATCTGTGGATTCTTTCAACCTGTGTTTTGCCCTCTGGTTCTAAAACATCAGGGCAGTTTTCTTTGAGAACTTCCTGGAGGATGATTTCTAGGTTCTTACTTTGATCATGGCTTTCAGGTAGTCCAATAATTTTAAAATATTTCTCCAGGATCTATTTTCCAGGTCAGTGTTTTTTCCCATGAGATATTTCACATTGCCTTCTATTCTTTCATTTGTTTGGTGTTTAACAGCATCTTGATTTCTCATAAAGTCATTAGCTTCCATTTGCTCCAATCTAATTCTGAAGCAATGATTCTCCTAAGTGAGCTTTTGAGATTCTTTTTCCATCTGGCAAATTTGGCTTTTCAAGGCATTCTTCTCCTCATTGCCTTTTTGAGCCTCTTTTGCCATTTGAGTTAGTCTATTTTTTAAGCTGTAATTTTCCTCAGTCAGGCTGTTGCCTCTCATTTCGTAATTTTCTTGCATCGTTCTCATTTCTCTTCCCAATTTTTCCTCCACTTCTCTTATCTGCTTCTTAAGGTCCTCTATGGCCTGTAATCAGCTCTTATTTTCTTTTGAAGCTTTTGGTGCAGGAGTTCTGACTTCCCTGTCTTCCTCCTATTCCATGCTTTGCTCATTTTTGTCCCCAAAAGAGGAGTCTAATGTTGGAATATTCTGTTTGCTTTGTTTCCTTTGCCTGGTCACGTCACCTCTCGGTCACTTGAACCCTGGGCTTTTGGCCACAGTAGGACTCTGCTACCAGACAGGGGAGCTTTCATCCCAAATGCTGGGGTTTTCTCAGCTGCCGGAGGTATTAGATGGGTGTCCTCTTTGAGGCCTCCACATGCTTTGGCCAACTGGACATACACCCCAGGACTTCTACCCTAGACTGCAATCCAGATCCAAACAGGTTAAGGCAAGAGCGATTACCCCTCACACTGGTTGCTTGGTCCCCCAAACTCTGCAGGCCAGGAGCTGATGCTGCCACATGGCTCTGGCTGGCTATGGCTGTGGCTCAGAGGCTTCTATCCCGGGGGCAAAAGCCACGCACTCCCACTTACTGGGTCTCAAAGTCCAGACTGCACCGACCTCTCACTTTGTGCTTCGCATCTATGCGCTGATAATTCTGGAAATGGCAACAGCTGCTGCTGATCTGGAGTCCCTATGGCTGGGGGCTGGTAAGACCTTCCCTGAGGCTAAAGCCTTGATGTGGGGCTGGCCTCTGCTCCCAGAGCACTGTGCTGGCTGATTCCTGCCAGCCTGCAGGGCTGTCCTCAGCGGGAGGTTAGCTTTTCTGTGTCATTTTGTGGGTTTTGCAGCTCCAAAGTTTGTTCAGAGTCCCCTTTTTACATCGATTAGGGAAGGTGTAAGCAGGAGCAGCGGGGAGGTCCTGCTTCTACTCCGCCATCTTGACTTTGCCCCTGAGTAGCTCCCTCTTGCTTCTAAGATGATATACAAACTCTTTGGGGTTATTCACAGTTCGATTTCATCCTTCTCACTTTTTTTCCATGTTTTAATTCCTTTCAAATATTTGACCTTCTGGCCAAATTAGATTACTTCCTTGAATTTGACATTTCATCTTCTTATTAATTTGAACAAAGCGATTTCCATCCCTGGAGTCCACTCAATGCTGTTTTTACCTATTAGACTAATCTCTACATTTTTCCTTTTTATTTTAAAATTTTGTTTTTATTTATTTTTTTAAAAGCACCATTTCTATTCCTTCTCCTGCCTCAGTGTAATGTGTGTCCCCCTGTGTGACTGGGAATGTGTACATCTGTCCTTCTTACTTCCTTCTTAGCCTGTGTATTATTAGCTCAATGAGGTGATGTTTTGGGGATGGTAAAGCCCCTGGATAAGACATTTGAGAAAGCACTTCCTTTCCTTTACAGAAACATGGGACTTATGGATAGAAACTTACAGTTAATGTCAGACTTTGATGTGTTGATTAATTTCTCTGAACTATTTCCTTCCTTCCTTCCTTCCTTCCTTCCTTCCTTCCTTCCTTCCTTCCTTCCTTCCTTCCTTCCTTCCTTCCTTCCTTCCTTCCTTCCTTCTTTCCTCCCTCCCTCCCTCCCTCCCTTCCTTCCTTCCTTCCTTCCTTCTTTCCTTCCTTCCTTCCTTCCTTCCTTCCTTCCTTCCTTCCTTCCTTCCTTCCTTCCTTCTTTCCTTCCTTCCTTCCTTCCTTCCTTCCTTCCTTCCTTCCTCCCTCCCTCC